>NW_015150803.1:675087-686720 GCF_000732505.1 Cyprinodon variegatus
AATTTCATGAATAGAATTGCCTGGTTCTGCTGGAGGTTTCTTCCTGTTAAAAGGGAGTTTTTCCTCTCCACTATCGCTACAAGCATGCTTAGTGTGAGGGATTGTATTTGAGTCAATGAGTCGATGCAATCAACTGGTTTTCCTTAGATAGAAAACTTTGAATTAATTTAACTGTATGATCTGGTTGAACTGTAAAGTGCCTTGGGATGACTTGTGTTGTGAATTTGGCGCTATAGAAATAAATTGAATTGAAGTTAATAAATGCTATACTTGTAAACATAAATTCTTAATTTTTAGGTTAAGAATAGGTCCTAAAATCTAGGTCTACACTTTGACTGGGCCATTCTTACATGTGCATTTAAAGCATTTCACTGTTGGTCTAACTGTTGAGTGTCATTTTCATGCTAATAAGTGAATAATTAATTTTTTTTTTTTTCTAGAGTTATCTTGCATTTAGATCCAACCGTTTTTTTTGTCAATGTTGAGCAGCCAACCTGTCCCTGCATGATCTGATTGTATTATCTCTCTAGAGTGCCTTGATATCGCATGGATTTTGAATTGAAGTTATATTAAAATATGAATTGAATTAAATTTAATGCTACTTCTTTCATTCATTTCTCTCTTCTTTATTCTGTTCTAAAAAGCCAAAAATATGGACTGCAGGACCAACGCCTATACAGTCTCTAAATGTTGTCCTTCTAAATATTTTCTAATACACTCCTACGTTTTGTTCTATCAGATGACATTTTAATAATACGCAATGGTTTGGGGTTGTAACATGGAATGATGCGATAAGGTGTGAATACTTTTTGAAAAAGCAGGAAGGCTTCGACATCTTTTTAACTGGGTTGATAATCAGCGTCTCATTTGTTTATCTGCTTGCATTAGGAAACTTCCAGATGATCCCAAAGCAGAATGGAGCGTCTCATTAGTCTCCTCCACAGTCCTGAATCACATTAACGAACACTCCATCAACACGGTAGGTTCACTGACGTTTTCCTCTTTTGTCTTTTAAAGTTTCTTCTCCTTTCTTTGCAAGAAAGCCATTTATTTTTTATAACAGCCATATGCTTTGGCACCACGGCTTCTCCGGTCATTATTCCTGTTTGACTGCATCGTGTGTAAAAATCCCTTCAAGCCCAGCCCACATTAGCCCGGGAAAAGAAGAGGAAATAGCCTCTGCTGCGGGAGAAAGTTAAAATCTGTTTACACATAGATTCTTATCATCCAGCAGTGCAGTTCCGTTCTATTAGCTAATGGGAATAAGGCAAAATTAGAATCTAATTCTTTTTTTCCCCCACACATCTGGTTTATATCAACAATACCTTAAACAGTAATTACCCTCACTAAAGAAAACACAGGAGCAGGAAAACAAGCTCTTTATGTTTGACTCTAAAAGTGTAATCAGGTCCGTCTTTCTTCCAGCTGCTGAGCCTTTGTTGCTGTAGATAAACACTCACTCCTCCTATCCTGTCCGGCCGAAGCTGCTGAAAAATGCAGCCAGAAAGTGGGCTAAAAAGTCATGTTAGTCACACCGAGAGAGACATCTGCTCTAATGAATCAACCGTCCTGAAAACCCAGAGATGATATTGTTCTTCAGCCTAACATGTTTGCATTGTTCTTATCAAATATATATTTATCCCATTTATTTTCATTTATGAGAGCAGGTGGATTAAAAAAAAAAGTCCAGTTTGACTTTTAGGATCTCAATAGTCATTGAAGTCCAAAAAAACATCTCTAAACCATCACCCCTGCAGTGAAACACAGTGGTGGCACTGTGATGCTATGGGGTCCGTGTCAAATCTGGCATTTTATAAAGGTGTAGCACTGAAGGAAGCTATTGTTGAAAGAAGACTATATGAAGTCCCATGTAGAGGTTAAAGTCAATACATAAAAGAACCAAAAAAACTTTTGGAAGGCAACTGGACTTTTGCTCAGGTTTTTAGAAGTTTTGACACTTATCTAAGAGTCTTTGTCAATTCTGTTTAGTTGGAAACACTTCACACCACAATGAAAACTCCACAGACTTTATTTCCAAAGTCTGTGGAGTCCCGGCTCCATATGAAACCATTGTCTTTTTAATATAAACTCTCTATTCACCTGCATTCCCACATCAGAGTCAGTAAACACAGTCGGGACACAACTGGAACATGACGAAACCAGATTTATGAGGTTGAACCTCTGCGTATCTATCACATACTTCAAAGACACTGAATGTTTTTAGCGACAAACATATGGATGAGCCATTGGCTCCCGTTTCCTCCATTGCCACCAATATCTATATGGAGGAGATGGAGAGCATAGCACTCAGCACATACAAGGGAACACAACCAACTCACTGGTTCGGATATGTGGATGACACCAGGGTCAAAATCTAAACCCTGTAAGTTGAGGCTCTCACCAATCATATCAACTCAGTGGACAAAAATATCAAGTTCACTAGAGATGATGCCAAGAACAACATATTGCCCTTTCTGGACTGTGCTGTGCACATTGAACAGAATAGAAGTCCCTAATACTGAAGCTTACCAGAAACCTACACATACAGACCAACACCTTCATTTAGACTCACAAAACTCACTAGAACATAACCTTTCGTTGATCAGAACTCTTATTTACCAGGCTGATAAATTCCCTCACTTACAGAGGAGAAAGGAAAGGAACACAAACATCACTTGAAGTTAGGCATTGAAGTTGGCCAAAAACAACTAGCAGGAAGAACAAACACTGCATACAACACAGAGGAGATAACAGAGAGACAAAAACATTTCAGTTCCATATGTGCCAGGAATTTCTGAGAAGCTGTGAACAATTTTCTCCAAACACAACATGGTGAATTTTAAACCCAACATCACAAAATAGTTCATACCAAAGACAAAAAACAAAGGACACACCTTTTAAGACCAGGGTGTCCTGATTTTGGGCAGAGAGGACAGATGGTTTGAAAGAGGAGTAAAGGATGCTATCTTTATGAAACTAGAGAAGCCCTCTATGAACACAGGGGGAGAATCATTCAGCTTTCAAGCATTTCTAATTTAGTCATGGTGCTCATTTCTAAGAAGTTACATAACAACTCCCATTATGATTCCAAAGGCCAATCACATAGGCCACGCACAACAAAAGACTCAAACAATCCAGAAAAACAAGGAGCGGCTATTTGATTGGCATCTGACTTGGAATGTGTTTAACAGGACCGACATCCGTGCTGCGTAAATACATCAGTGCTCCAACCACAGTTTGCTGTGGTGCGAGCCAACAGAGTTGACAAAGACATCTGGGTAGGTGTCAAAACTTCTTCAAAAAAAACTAAGCCAAAGTCTGGTTACCTTCTAATTTGTTTTGTGGTTGCAATGACCTGAGGGACTGAGAATTTACACAGGCAATCAACACCAGATGAGGACGAGTGAAACATTCTGGTTGTTTCGTGCTAATGCTGTAACAGGTGGAAGGTTGCAAAGTTCATCACATGTGTTTAGGCAAACCAAGTACATCATCCCCACTGTTACACATGACATTGGCAGCATCATGCTGTGGGGACACATACTTCATTGGGGACAAGGTTGCCGATAAAAATGATGGGAAGATGTATGAAGCCAAATGTAAAGTAACACTGGAAAAAAATATATATATATATTATGAACTCAAGGGTTAATTAATTGCCAAGTCAGAGCAGACTTTTAGGACAATCAGTCAGTACTTCATCCGGATTGGACAAGGGACCAAACCATCTAAAACTGACTCCTGAACAAAGAACACCCATTACTCAGAGCGGCCTAGTCAAAGTCCAGCCCTAAAACTGATAGAGTCTGCAACATTATTTAAGGATGTATCTACACAAACAGCATCTATCCAGCCTGATAGATGCCGATATTTGGTTATTTTATTTAAGAAAACAGACGGAGATGTCAGTCTCTCGATATTCAAAGCTAATAGAAACACACTTCTAAAGACATGGTTTGACTGAAGTGAAAGGAGGTTCTCCAAAGTCTCCGATAGTAGCAGATTCCCCTCACTGCTCCTCAGTCATAAAAAAAAAAAAACTTTAAACTGATTATGCTCAGCAAATAAAATAAGACATTCAGTTTGAACATTCCTTTTCCAGGCTTACATGTTGTCTTTTTTCTTGTCCTACATCTGAAATTCATATGTTACTTATAATTTATGAGCATAGGGGGGGTTACATGATGTAGAGAGCATTGTGGAAGAGCCCATCTTAAGAGAACAGCTCAGGTCTTCGGATGTGTGCCTGCTGTTCTCCCTTTGACCTGATTTTAGTTTTGCTTTTCTCCTTGCTATTTCTTTCCTCCTGTGGTGTTCAAGTATGCAGAGAAAAACACTGAAATATATGGCTGTCAGCTGCCATGCAGCTCTACGGTCAGGCCCCCGTATTCCTCCAACCCCACATCTTTTTGTTTCACTGCATCGGTTGATTTAACTCTTAAGACATTCTGCTGTTTTTAACCCAAACTGTGAGCGATCTTATTGTTTCAGGTGCTGACCTTTGATGGAAGCGGTGTGAGCGGCCATGCCAATCACGTAGCCATCTATAAAGCTGTCAGGTAAGGCCCTAGCCATACCAATGACTTTTGGCAACAGACGACACTAAAACCCTGAAAGCAGACCTCTCCACAGTCATAAAAGTCTTTCCAGGAAAATGCAGAAAATTTTGGACTCGTAACAACAGCCGCCATCCCTCTAAACGCTTCCCCACAAAGACTCACACACACACATGCACAGAGATCATGTTTTTCAGAATTGGTCTGTTACATAGCTGAGAGGTCATCCAAACAGAGTCCTCTGAGGCTCTGGGCTCGGCTCCTAGCGAGCGGCCGTAAATCCTGTCCCCAAAGTGAGGACGGAAGAGAGGGAGGGGGCGACTCTGGTTTGGATAGGCCGCCTTTTGCCAGTTCAGGGAAATGTGTTGGAGAAGAGTTTATCAGGATCCCTAGAAGGCACTCCGATCTCTTTCTAGCAAACAGCTGTGCCTTCACGGTTACGGCTCTCTTGTCTTATTTGTTTCTGACCAGCGAGTTGTAAAAATTCCATCTCATGATTCTCATAAAGCTGCAGCCCAGGGGGAATGGTTGCTAGTTTCCCATCACTGTGCATCTCAGTGGTTTTCTCCTCACGTATTCGGTTAAAGTCAACAGCCAGTGAATGCTTGAAGTGCAAGACTCAGGGGAAAAAAATGGCTCTGTGTGTCTACTGACAACAACCACTAAGTCATAAACGGATTTCTGCAAATGCATATGAGCAACAGTTGGCATAATTAATATAATGACAAACCTATACAAGTTCCTGCAGCATTAGCTGCACCGACAACACTAATCCTTCTCCTTTTTCCTTACAGACATCTCGCTTCCACCGGTGATTTACCTAAAGGTAAGGGCTAACATAAGGAAAACTTTTACAAGATTGATGTGTTTACTGAAAGTCCTGAAAGGTGCAGCAGAGAGTGGTAGATTTTTATTTGGCCATGTGATGAATATTTGGCGCCCTCTTCTGTCCAAACACATTTATTGACCTTCTCTGCTGCATCTATCTGCCCTCAGGGCTGCAACATTAAGCCAGCTGGACCTCACTGTGGTCGTCTGCTTTAAGAAGTTTTCTAATTTTCTTTTAAAAGTTTTTAAACGAGCATCAGAGAAACCAGTCTGCGTCATGATCTAATTTGTCTTTTGTTTTCACTTTTGCTTTCATTGAAAAGTACCTAAAATGCTGCTAGTTATGAGTTCTCTAAAAAGAATGAAAGACATTAAATCAAGTTTAAGATGTTAAAACGATCTTATTCCCTGGTTTGGTAAAATCCTACTTAATACACAAAATCACTGAATATAAATAACATGATAAAGTAAAGACACATACATTGTCTTGCAATAGTATTCATATATCTTCAACTTTTCCACTTTTTGTCATACAATACAAATCTGAAAAGAATGCCAATCATTTTTATTCATCTGTTTTACTCTGGTGCCCATAAATAAAACCAAGTGCTTTAGCGTATAGGTAACTAATAAACAGAACAAGAACAGCATTAATCAACTTGTCAGATTCTATCTTATATAAAGAAACCATTGCACGGTTAAACACTGCATTGTTTTTGGTTTGTTTGATACAAACATCTGAATAAAATGCTGAATTTAACATGGAAAAAGGTTTAAGAGGTAAGAATGAGGTCCTATAAGGCACTGTCCGCCTCAGCGCCATGACCCTCCCTGTTAGCTCCAAGTGGAGCAGCTGATGATTAATCCTGATGTCCCTTCCCGTCAGGCTGCAAAGGGATCTCAGCTAATGGAATAAAGTGTTTCTTGCTGCATTAACGAGAAAACAGTCTGTTCCATGTCTGTCCATACGATGTGGTATTTTAATACCATATAGCACGTCTACTGTTCCTACTTCCTGAAAAACAGGCAGAGCTTGTTGTCTGGACAGTGGCCTAGTTAACGTCCATCCTGATCTTTTCACATTACCAGCTGTCTGAGTCTTCATTGTCTTTCCCTGCAGACTGTGTGTTGCTCTCCCTGGAGACTGTTGGCCTTCTAAGGAAGTACCTCTCCTTCCTGGACCTTCCATTCAGCTGGCTTCTACCGTCACATTTCTGCTGCGTTGTGGGTTCAAAGGGCTACAAGCAAGCTAAAGTAAGACTCAGTACGGACGAATTTGTCCGCATGACTCAACACTTTGTATTTTTAGAGAGCACACACCCTTTAAGTACACTGTAATAGGAATATGCATTAAGGAGGCCAAAATATGATTCATTTTATGAGTTAAAAATGTTGTCTGTCACAGGCTGCTATGCTGTGCCATCGCACTCAGCTGCTGTGGTTTCGGTACCTCTACATCACCTTCTCCAGGTATATGTTCATTAACACATTCCAGATGATTCCACAAGGACCGAAGAACCTGAAAATCTACTGAGAGCTCCAACCTGTGACTGTGTGTTTGTTGTAAATCATGCAGCTTACTCAAGCCTTAGAAACCAGAATATTTTCATGTGATCTTTAGAAACAAAGCAGACTAAGGTTTCTAAGATTGTAAACAATATTAATCCTACTGGGCGTTAATGGGACACAAAGAATGTTGTTGTCAGGACACTGTATAAAAACACTACTGTAACTGAGTTAGTTTTTGTTTTATTTTTGTATGACGTTCATTAAAACATTTTTAAATGCTGTTTCCCGTCAGTCTTATTTTTGCAGCTCGGTTCCGGCTTTCGACATGTCTCTGATGCTCTTGTGGGCTTGCATACTTTCTTCCCATTGCTCTCCACAGAACTTCTCCACCTCCACACTGCGAACGGTTCCTGGATCCAGGCAGTGCGGAGCAACACCTGAGGGAGGAACCACAAATAGAAACAAACCACATTTAAAACAATAGACACTTGTATTTTACATACGTCAGTTAAACCTGGTTATACCAGCTGGGTGAGCAGTAGGTTTCAAGGGAATTTCCAGCTTACAGTATTTATCCCCTATTTTGACTTCTGTTTCCTTCATAACATCTGAGAGAAAACTAGCTAGGTCAGGTTATGAAACATTCTTAAGTCAATATTTGAGGCTTTGTCGTACCATATCCATCAGGATTGGACCGTGGCGTGTAGAAACTTTGAACTCCGCAGGTTCTGCAGAAGGTGTGCTTAGCCACATGGGTGTTAAAGCTGTAGGTGGTCAGATTGTCCATTCCCTAAAGAGAAGAAACAGCCACAGTTTTTTTTGTTTTTGTTTTTATCCTCATAATTAAATTGTGCATTAAACAATGTGTTTGATGCAAACAAACCTGTAAGAGGGTAAAGTTACTTTTTGGAACGATGAAATGGTGGTTTTGTTTCTTGGTGCAAATACTACAACTGGGGAAACAAATAAATTAGGTTAAATTCTCCTTAAATTTTCAGATAACTGCCATAAACATTAGTGTGTATCATTGCTGGGTCTGTTTTATCTTAAAGCAATATAGGGCATCTATGAGGAAGTTTCAACAGAATCACAGAAGATGATGTTTACCAACTAATGAGGATTCATATGAAAGAACAGAGGAGTTTTGGGAACACAGCCCTGGGGAACTCCTCTCTCATTGATGTGGCATCGGACATAGCATTGTGAACTAGAAAAAAAAGGATTTATCATTTTCAAAACTATACTTAAAAATCTTCAAAATGTGAGCAGCATTTCTATTCAGACCTGTTCTACTATAATATCTGGGGAAACATTCAAAAGCTATCTAGTTAGTAAATGGAGACGACGTGCGTGTAATTTAAAAGCAGTTTAAATGCAGTCATGTGAAGGCCTCCTAGGTTCATTAGAAATCATTAGAGAATAAACAGAACCATGAAGACCAAGGAACACCTCAGACAGGCGAGGGAGGAGGGGGTGAAGAGAAGTTTAAAGCAGGTTTAGGTTATAAAATGAAACTTAAGCATCTGATAATATAAGGAGTGTTGCACAACACCTTACATGCCCAAGCATGTTACCTATATTTATTAAAAGTGCCAACAGGCTACTTATGTACGCTGTGAATCTGACCTTTCTGGATCACTAACAAAAAGTTTTTTTTTAAAGGTATAAGAATTCCTGTGTGCATTTTACGATGTACGTTAAAGTCAACTTGCGGAAGGTGTCCCAGTCAGAAAAGACCAGATTTCTATTTTCTGACCATTAACTTAAATTCTAAGGTGTAAGAGCCCTTCTGTAGAGAACATGTGTGGGAAGGCGTTTCCTCTAACATGGACCTGTCCGACTTGATAAGAAGGTGGGTGGAGACGAAATTTGAAGCTTACATTTTCTGTAGATTTAACACAAAATTATTCAATAAAAGATAGGTTTATGGTTATCATGAAACAGAATACACCTAAAAAGTACCTGGGCATTGTTTCAGTTTGATTTAAAAATTGTTTTAGTTCTTCCATCCACTGATAATGTTCTAAGATGGATGTAATACAATATGAAATGAGATTAATGATACACACTTGCAGTGGAAGACATGGAGGTCGGGGGAACTCCAGACTTCAAATCTAACAGCTCCACAGTGGCATCCACCTGAATGTTTCACAAGGTCCATCCTAAAAATAAGAGAAACAAAAACATCGGTATAGTTTACCGACGTTCTTTTAGTCTCGCTGTCGGTAAATCATATAAACTGCTATCTATTTACCAAACACTTACATAAAAGTTCAGCTGAACTTGGCGTGACGTGTTTGTTGCGAAACCTGCTGATGTGGAGCCAGCTGGAATATTCCAGTCATCCTATCAAGGAAATCACAGAGAGACCAAACAAAGTAGGACACTGATAAGTTTCACAATTACAAAAGACCTTTCACCTAGACTAGATTAACCAAAACTGCTGAACATGTTAAAAGTGACTGATCATTGAAAAGGTAGTCTTTTAGAGTGTTCATACAAGTGGGCTAGACCTAGTTCTGCTTTTGTGAGTTGTTTTCCTGAAACTTAGTTGATAATTCAAACAAGGAGCAGGGCAATGTGCAACAGACTTGAACAAACACATTCCTGAGAGGCTGAAAAAGATCAGCCCACAAGATGTAGGCCTGCAATAACGTGGTAGATCACGGGTTCATATGACATGGTCCTGAATGGGTGGGCTGAGAGAATACTGTGACCCAAATACATACTCTCAGTGCTGTTATCCAATATGTGGCCCAAAATAGACCATAAGTAAGTTACAGAGCTGCATATCAACCCTTTATATAATTTCAAACTGAAAAATAAAGCTCTACTTGTTGTTTTAGTCCTTCCCTCTAAGTCTGGTAACTCAGTGCAAGATAAAAATGAAAAGGCTTGCAATCGTTACCTAATAGTTCAATTTAAGAATATTTTAAGATATATATAGACTATAGCATCAGTCAGCACCATTTTATTGTCATGGAAACCTAACATCTTTAACATCTAACATTTAATATCTATAGAAAAAAGTACAATTGAGAAACTAACAGAACTACTCAAGCTGGACAGATTCAAATATCCTGATATAAGTAAACGCACTGTTCGTCATCTGACTCTGCTTTCTTGATTATGCTTCCACTGCATGTCACACCAATGACCTCGGGAAAGCATAAAGATGATAAAAGATAAGGAATCCTGTTGGTTTCGATGTTGACTTGGAGATTATTAATGAGAACTGGTCAAAAAAAGATGTAATCATATATGAGTGTTCTATAATAACCGCTTTATTCGCTGTATTAACAGAAATCTATTGGATAATGTAATATTTGAGCTTTTGCTTGGGCATGTCTGTCCTTCCGGGTACGACTCAGATAAATGCAAAGTCATTCAGGCAAGATAAAAACCCGAAAAACCATCGAAAGTCGTGTTTTAGTTTGTATAACTTAAACTGAAATCCCCGAAAACACGTATTTTACTGTGAAAACCTTAACCTACAGATGAAATATTCCACTAGTGTCGGGTATATTTCTTAAAAAAGTATATTATAAGGCGATTCATCTCACATGATTCAGTCACCATGGATTACCTAATGTGACTCAGCAACCAATCACGGAGCAAACAAACAACTGCATTACCCAATCAGAATCTTGGAGCAAATTCTTGTTGTCGTGGCGTTTCTAGCAGATTCTGGGGGGTTGTTCAGCTCAGTATCAGTGTTGCCAGGTTGGGCGGAGTTTTCACTGCTTTTGGGCTAGAAACCGTGAGTCAATTCTGGCAACCCCGTATGGTTTAAAAGCAGCTTCGACGCCGTCGCTGCAGCAGTTACGAAGCAGCAAGATACCCTCTTCGACGAGATAACTAACGCGACCGGCGTTTACAGAAGTTATACGGAAGTGTAAGTAAAATTAAAATGTGGTAGACTACGACATATTTTATCATCTTAATGTACTAGGAATTTTATGTGCTTTAAGTCCTCTTTTTAATTTTAAAATTTAAGGTTTGACCGTCGTAACGTATACTGTTTTATTTTTAAACGTCATCAAATACATATAAAATACTGTTCTAGATCTGGTAAGTATAGAGGTTTAGCGTTCCTATGGTGTAGCAGTAAGGCGACAGTTAAAGGTTCGGCCATTGGCGGTTAACCGGCGAACAAAGGACTACATGAGCTCAAAATGGCGCCCAGCCCGCCGCTAATGGTGGCTAAGGCGCGGTCAAATGCTTCAATTTCCTCTTGTGTTCCTGATATATTTTAGGATTATTTATCGTATTTGGTTATTCACTTGACTTTTTTCAGTGTACAGAACTGTCGACCTTTGCCGTTTCCTAGTAAGGAAATGTTTGCGTCCCAAAAGAGAAGTGGAGATAGGTTTTAAAGAAGTGAGATTTGATTATGACTTATTTAAAAAAAAAAAAACACATTTAGTAGGAACTATCCTGTAGCATGTAGTTCCTCATCTTTGCATTGTATATAGCAATGAAGTATTAGCACGACAGAGATTAAGTCAGAATATAATGGGTTTGGAGTGTATTTATTTTTATTTTTTTTTTATAGATCAGGTACAAAATGCAGATCTTCGTCAAAACCCTCACTGGCAAGACCATCACCCTGGAGGTGGAGCCCAGCGACACCATTGAAAATGTGAAGGCTAAGATCCAAGATAAGGAGGGCATCCCCCCTGACCAGCAGAGGCTGATCTTCGCCGGAAAGCAGCTGGAAGATGGCCGCACCCTGTCCGA
>NW_015150803.1:687986-692532 GCF_000732505.1 Cyprinodon variegatus
AAAGATTGATGATTCCATTCTCTAAAAATGTTATGTCAACAACTGATTTTAGAAAATGTTACACCAGTGACCAAATCCAATATATTCAATGTTCAATCCATAAATAAAAGCAGATGTTAAACTTAACATTCTGGTGTGGTTTCCTCGTCAAAATTATTATTATATAATGTTGATTATAAATTCCTGGAGATGTGTTGTCCTAGTAACCATGAAACTTTGAATAACTAAAACATGCTTATGAAAAATATGGTTTTATTAAATATTTTATGATTTTGCCGATATGTTAAATGTAAAACTGCATTTTTGCAGACTTAGTATTAACTCCAGGCATTAAATGGGTACATGTTTACTTTAAATGAAAAGCAGCTTTTGGGGCATTACTGGTCCACTACAGATCCAGTTCAAAATTCACAGTTTCCTGAACTACATCAAATATCCAATATGGCTGACAATCTTTGTAAAACTGATCCTTTCAAGCATATGGGTTGTATGTGTTCTGTGACCAACCTGACACTGCATGCCATCAGCATCTTCTGGGTTTCTCACACCAATGAGAAAAATGGCTGGAGTCAGATGGTTCAACAGCTTTTAGAAGCTGAGGTTTGAGGAAAGATTTGCCTGGTTCTGATAAAATGGACATTCTGCAAGATCCAAACTGGTGCTTGTGGTCCAGACATTGGCTTCCATGCATATACATTGTATAAGTGAAATCCTGTATTTGCTGTTATAGTAGCTGGAATAATAAACTAGAAGCTTAACACATCAAATTTGAGCAGGTGAACACACATCTGTTTTTCAAACAAAACTTGAATACAGTAGATAATTTCTGCTTATAGCACAGTCCAAGTGTTCACCTGCTAAAAATGCTAAAACAGGCTTATCAATGAAGGTGTGTGTATATAATGCACTCTATTCTTAAAGTCTTAGTGCATTGACTAAGATTGATATTCAGTAACTTAGTAAACCAGGCAGACATTGTACCGAAGACATCACTAAAGTAGAAAAAAGGTCAAATAAGCATTGGGTGTACGGTGGAGAGGTTTCCTGTGACGGGTGAAAACAGAAATATAATTAAAAATTATTTATTTTACTCAATTAGAGAAACATAATATAGATTGATCACACAGGTTTACGTTTCCAGGTCCTATCGATTAAGAGCCATTTTGATTTTCTATTTGCGAGTAGTGAAAACACAACTATACAGTTTTAGACTACATCATTCCAGCACATCTATTTTAACACAGAAATTTGAGGTCAATGTAAAGCATGTTTAATACCTGTTTAAAGGCTATTAATGTCCAAAGATACCTTTATATCAATGAGCCTGAATTAAACTTTTCTGCCCTTTGGACTCTTAGATACATTCTGTAATTTCTATGTTTCCAGGGTAAAATTGTTGGGACATATTTTTGAGGTCATTGATGAAAAGAGATTATAAACATTATAGGAGTATCTCTGGATTGTATTTCACTGCCTGTTGTGTATATAAAACTGAACATGAAGCAGATAAATCACTTTAATCTTAAAAAGCTAAATTAAAAACAGTGGAGTTGCTGATATCTCTGACTGCAAGGTGTTAAGCGTAAAAAAAGAAGTTACAGAGGCAGACTGGGGAGGGTGTCTGACTCTAGCAGGCCAAGGGTAAAGCTAAAGGTGGAGGCGGGGGGGACTCGGCCCCCATGCAAATCTGCCTGGTCTCTCCTGATGTAAGTAAGGAGTACTTAATTAAAATTTTCCTTTAAGTAAAAGTTACTTTGTAGGTTTTCTTTATTGACTCCCAATGGCCAAATCACAGTTTTTTCCTAACATGCAGTAATTACTTTAATATTCAGTTTCAATTCATTTTTACTTGATAGCGGTTGTGTGTTTTTTTAAATTATCCAATTTTAATCAGGATAGGTTTTTGCATAAGAATATGCATCATAGTGTTATTGAACATAAAATAAAAGAAAGGAAAAAAATACAGAACGAAATTATTCCGTAGTGTAATATTCCCCCTTTTTTTTTTATTAACCTATATACTATTTATCCCGATTTGCTTCAAACTTCCCCCTGTCAGATATTTCCTCCGTTATTTTTCCTCCAATGCTCATCAACAGTTTTCAATGTTTTTGAGTAAAATTCTTAAATCAAAACCCATTCAAGTGAAATTAAAATTTCAGCTTTAATTAACTACGGTACTTAAAAAGGGTCTAAATTTCAGTAAGAATATACTTCAATAGAGTAATGTGAGTAATTGAACTAGTTACTTTCCAACCACGGTGCAACGTAACACAAATAGTTGATATATACCCAGCTAGAGGAAGAGCTTTCCAAAATATATCAGACAATCAGAGAGAAATGTAGGGAGGGAGGAGAGATTGATAACAAAAAAAAATTATGAAAAACAGGAGGACAAAAAGAAGATGTGGTTTATCTCCTTTGTACCTAAAATATACTTAAATATATTTCATTTGATGTCTAAAGAATTACAAATGACTGAGAAAGAAACTCAATCTCATACTTTGTTGATCCCCCTGCTATTGCCTTGCTTCGCCCCAAAAGTCACTGCAGGGGAGGTAGGTCTAAAACATGAGAGAGGGAGACAGAGGATTTTTAAGGCCTTAAATACTGATTAGAGTCAGACCAATTATTAATATTGTCTGGTATCCTATTGTTGGGCTTGTTAATGTCAGCAGATGTTATTCAGCTGCCGCAACATTTTTATTTTATTCAGCACAGTAAATAAAACACTTTAATAAAAAAAACAATTTTATATAAAATGATAATACAATTTGTTTAAAGTATTTATGATGCAATATTGATTTAATGTCACTTTGCAGTAAAATCATGCAGCAGGACATACCAGGTGGTTCTGAGTTATTATGACTCAAACAGGCATATTTTTAACACAAAGATCCTACATTTAGAAGCACCACACTGGCATTCTGATTGAAAGCTTTTTTAAAGATGATCTTTTTGGGCTCTAGTTCCTTTATTAATGTCAATTTATGAAATTAGGCCGATAGAAACTGGGATTAGAGAGAAGGGTAAGACATGCAGCAAAGGACACCAATGGCCACAGGCAGGAATGATTCCTGTGGCACCGGAGCTGCTCCAGGGTCTTCATGATGTGTGACGTCAATGCCAGGGTCTGTAGTCCTTGGAGCCACTGGGGCACGGCTTCTTCTGTACTGGAACGATGCATGACGTTCATCACAGGGGCCCTGTGAAGACTCAAGCTCAGGCTGAAAATGCAGAGGAGGACTCCACATGGCTGGGGGCACAGACTTTGACCACCTGGGGCCTCAAGCCATCCGGGCCTGCAGACTTGCCTGAGTGGGGTCTGCTCAGCCATCTCCTGACATGATCAGGGATGATAATCATTGTGGAGGTGACAGGAGGGGGAGGGGTGGAGGTGCTATGCCAGAGAGTGCATTCAGCCTGGGAGCAGGGGGAGGTGGTGTGAAGGGGGCCATCTCAGGAAGATGAGGAGCTGTGGGACCAGGCAGGGAGAGAGTGAGAGCATGGAGTGGGGTCTGGCTGCGGGTGAGCTGGATTCACAGACACAAATCTGTTAAACAGATTAATGTCATTGGCCACATCCACCCTGCCCCCCACACCTCTGCTGCTGGATGGTATGAAGCCAGTGGGGGTCCTCATTCCACTCCACACCTCTCTCATTCTTCTACTAGAGTTCCTCTCCACCTTCCTCCTGTATTTGACCGTAGGTTCTCTAAGCTTCACTTTCAGCTCCCTCTAGATCGTTCCCACCTCCTCTTTGTTTCCAGCTATGAAAGCCCTCTTCTTGTTGTTAAGGATGATCTTTATGTCCTTTGTCACCCATGGCTTGTTATTTGGGTAACAAAGGACAGCCTTTGGTGGGACCATGGTGTAGACGCAGTAGTTGATGCAATCGGAGACACATTCTGTGAGTGATTACCTGTGTAAACTCCCTGGGGAGATAGTATGGTTGTTATCCAGCAGCACAAAGTTCAATGTTTGGGTTACAGAGATGCTCCTAATAAGACCCAAATTAGATTTACACAGAAATATTGGGTCTTTTCAGCCCTCACTGTAAATTAGTCTTTACTTTAGTATGCCACACAGATTCTCTTTGAGTCAGGCCATTTTCTGGCCAGTCAAGCACAGAGACACAAACCATAGTAATTACCTGCATAAACAGAAAGTGTGAAATAAATAAATAGGATTCAATGGTTGGGTTGGAAAATGTGATCAAAAAAACTATCAATGGTTAGGAAGCTTTTATCGTGCTTTTTTTAAACAGTTTAAACGGTTTGTTACGTGCAACTCGGTAAACAGTGCAGAGGAGAGACCAGTGATATGATTGTTATAGCAAATGGATTTCAATAAGAAAAAATAAAACGGGTAACTTGGTTTGGTTTTAGATTCAAGGTTTAATCCAAGAGGGCATGGAATCCCACTGAGCTGAGGCCGCCAGAGGAGGTTGTGCCATAGATGTGCTTTGCATTAGTTGTGTGGAGATTTCAGGGCTGGGTGGAGGGTGGACAGATGGGATCAGATGAGTGATGAACAGCAACAGGCA
>NW_015150803.1:693728-700435 GCF_000732505.1 Cyprinodon variegatus
TTTTTTTCATACTTTTCAATCAACGTTTTATTGCTGTTAAATATTTGAGATCCTTTGCTTCAGTCGCTGCTTAGCTTTTGTTGTTTCCCATGAGATGGTAGAAAAAACAAAAACAGAAACAAGGAGGTCAGTGAGGAGAAAAACATGGCAGGAGAAAGTGATTAACAGCTTGCAACTTTGTGCTTTTTGTGAGGTATATATAAGATGCTTTGCTTTGTCATTGTATAGATTCAAGTTTTCTTACTTTTTTCAGCAACAAATTAGAAACAAACTTTCAGTGAACAGGTGACTTTCATCATAACACAAAAAATGGAAAACTTTTACACATGATTGTTAGCTTAGTAAAGGTCTACAGTTACAAGCTCCCAGCTCCACATTTAGTCACCTTTTCCTCACATTGAGTCATATTGAGTCATATTGAGCAGCTCTTCTGTTTAAGTCACTGTAGGCAGCTTTCATCAGCTCAGAGCCCACAGAGGCTCAATCCAGCATAATATGAAATGACTATCATGAGGACAAAAGAGATTTAATCAGCAGTAAAAGAGGGAAAAATCTGCTATAACTGTTTCTCCTTAAATTCTGCTATGAAGCTGAGTAATATTTAGAACTATGTTGCTGCCAAGGCTGAATGAAAAACGTTCTGACTCACGAACCAAAGGATGCACCTTGTGCCTCAGTAAAGTTTGTCTGCAGTACTGAGACAACTGTTCACCTCGATTCAAAGCAATCATAATTGGTCCACAGAAGCATTGTCTAAAGCCGCAATGATTTTAATTTGTCTCCAGTAGGTTTGTCTCCCTTGTTTTAGTGTTTAAGTTATACCATTTAATGTAGTCCTGTTTCTCTAGGCCCATTTACACTACCCTCTGAAAACCGATCCATACCGAGCTTGGATCAGTTAACAGTGAGTTCTGTTCCTTAAGACCGTTTACCCACCACGCTGGCACGGTTCCTCCCAGTAATGATTTACAGTACTACTGCTCTCCGGGAAGCGAAACATCTTCAGACTTGGAAACAAAGTCCAGTGGATTATTTTTAAACCTTTTTGGAATGACTGTGACCTGAATGACTGTGAATCTTCACCAGCATCACCAACCTTACACAATATTAAAAACAGGACAGACAATCTGTGAAAGCATGAAGTCTTGAACAGATGAGTTTTTGGGCCTGATTTGATCAGAGGTAAATATATCAATGTTATGAACATCAGAAGGGAGAGCGGGAATTTTAGAGTTTAGGAGCAGAGCGGCAGAAAGCTCTGCTCCCTGTGATGATGAAGAGGGCAGGAGGCTCAAGAAGGTGGATGGAGGATGAAGATTGAGGATTCGGGAGCTACAGGGGCAGCGCTAGATGGGGGGCCAGGGTAGGCTATGGCCACCCTTACCCTATCATTGGCCACCCCTGTGGCCACCCCTACCATTTTTTACCCTCTAATACAGACTGTAGCAACAGTAATACTCTCAAGTGGAATATTCAAAACATTTAATTTTTTTGTAGTTAATTATAGACATCAACATACTAACATCAAAGATGATTGGAAAAGAATTCATGCTCTTTTCAGAATTAGATTTTGTTTTTTATGGAGTAAAGAGAAAACATATGCGTCTCTGCAAGTCATCTAAGAGTCTAAATTGAAATCAAAGATAAATAAAAAATGTAATAAAAACTTATCAAATAACCAATTTATATAGATATTAGTGCTTCTAAATATCAATTTTATGAAGAATGTTTTATTGATACAAGTAGGTAAGTAATGACTATGCAGATTGATTTCTTCCACAGAACTCAAAACTGAGTTTTATCCACTATACCTTTTATCTAGAAATTACGGATGTTTAAATATATGCGTCTATTTGTTAGCAAAGGCTGTAGGAAAGTATAGTTAGTCTTTATTTAGAAAATATGGATGTTTTGCTTGTTAATTTTCCTGTTGGAACAATGTAGATTGACCCTGAGGTTCTGGTGCCTATCCGCTTTTGGCCACTCCTCAGTGTACATTGGTTATTGCCTCGCCACCCTTATAAAAAATGTTCTGGCTACGCGTCTGAGGAGCTAAAGTGGGGAATACATCCAAACGACTACTAAGTTGAATATTTATAAAAGAGTTTGTAAAAACAGAGGCATAAGCTATATATGTAAACAAAAACATGTAAGTACATTTTTTCATTCAGCTATTTGTTTACTTAGGTTAAACTTAGACCGAGCGGAGAGAATAGAGCCCACAGCAGCTTTACCTTGATATACCTAAAGACTACCAATTCAGACAATCATAGCCTTCAGGTTTTTTTCTTACCATCTTCATAAGAAGACAAAATACCTGACAGTACAGCAAGTGTTTAAAACACCAAGATAGCAGAGACAGAGAAAGGCAACAGGGACTGCAGTGTGATGAGGCTTCCAACTATGCTGTAAGTACAACATTTTGTCAATATCAGAGCTGTTGCTGTTATTTGGATGGTAAATTGTAATGACTCACTATTAAAGTATTGTCACACCTATGCAAGGCATTGATCATTTTAGTCCAGGCCTGTTTTACAGTTCTACTCTGTTTTTTTTTTTAACTATGCTTTTCAGATTCCCTCAATCACAACAGCATGAGTTTCAATATTTTAAATATATATATATATTTAAATTATCTTTATTGTTTATTTCATGTAATGTTTAACTGTAGCTAAAGGATTGAAGAATTGTATTATATTGGGGACTGTTTTATAAGTGGATCAATATAATCTAATGGACACATCACTGTTCCTTTAACAGCAGCAATAAGGAAGCAGTTTCAACATCACTAAAACTCTGAGCAAGGTAGCAGAAATCAACTGTAAGTGTGGGTTCTCTTTTTTTTCTATCACTGTAGTTAAGTATGTTTTTTTTTTATTATTCTTAAGAGCCTTTTTTAGTTTACTTCCTTATCTGGTTTCTTTTATTATTTTTTACAGCCATATAGCTTTATAGAGATGACATCAGCTGTGTTATATATTAACTGGTATTGATATTGACTGGTTGAAATGTAAGCACTATGCAGAACATTTACAGTCATTTCACTAAACCATTCAGACAATTTGGTTAAAGGTTTCCTATCTAAGAAAACCCAGCAGATTGCATTGAGTTTGCAGAATTTTCTTGCTCTGGATGAGCATTTAGTGACAGTCACTACTAGCATAGTGACGTTGACTTTGCAGCAATCCCTCATACCAAGCATGCTTGTTGCGAGAGCGAAAGAGAAAACAGAAGAAACCTCCAGCAGAACCAGACTCATGTTTTATCAGTTTTAGGGGAAAAAAGTGTCATAGCGCTTATTTACATCTCTTTTCATACCTCTTTTTTTTCCTTTTGAGGATACACAGGAGAATTTAACTTGTGTGTTTGTGCAGGTTCTGAGATGTAGAATACTTTTATTGTTGGTTTGTTTACACATAGTGTATACAAAACAAAATTTTGTTTTATACAGTTTTCAGACAGTAAATGAGCAGCAGCTTAGCGGTAATATGAACATTTCCATTTCCTAAAATGCAGCAGCGGTCAAATGTAAACAGGGTGGGAGAAAAAACATGTTGCAAAACGCATTGATATGGAAGACAATGATATGCATTGCGAGACAAATATATATGGTGCAAATATGCAGTAGAAAAAGAATATTATTTTTTTTTTTAGAGTTGAGTTCTTTTTGGTTTGGATTTATCAGTGTAATGCAGAGATTGTGACATGATTTAGAGTTTTCTTTTAAACAGTTGAGCTGTCTGATGGCAGTGAGGGGAAAAGCTGTTGCAGAATCTGCTGGAGCTGCAGCAGATGCTGTGAAGTCTCTTCCCAGAGGGCATCGGGGTCCATGGTGGGGGTGTGAGGGGTCATTTATGATGTTAAGGGCTCGGGACACGCAGCGCTGGGATGAAATGTCTTTAATGGAGGCAAGAGGAGCCCAATGATTTTCTCTGGTGTTCTCACCACTCTCCTCACCTTCTTCCAGTCTGAGGCGCAGCAGCCTCCACACCACACAGGGAGACAGGTGCTCAGAACGCTCTCTATGGTGCTTCTGTAGAAGGTGGTGAGGATTGGTGGGGGCAGGTGGGCTCTACTCATCCTCCACAGGAAGTACAAGCGCTTCTGTGCCCTTTTGATCAGTGAGGTGGTGTTTACATTCCAGGTGAGGGTGTCTGTGATGTGCACCCCCAGGAATTTGGTGCTGTTGACCACCTCTGCAGCTGAGCTGTTGATGACCAGTGGAGCGTGGTTAAGCCGATTTTTCATGAAGTCGATGATGATCTCCTTCATCTTCTCCACATTCAGGATCGGGCTGTTATCTCAGCACCAGCCCACCAGCTGCTTATGCGTTGGCATAAAAAAATCAGTTTGTAATGTTTCATTCATAACTGCTTTCCAGTCCCTTACACAATAGGCAAAAGTTACACAAGCAGCATCACTTACCAACTAAACAGCAAGTGAGTTCTATGTGATAGAAAACAGGCTAATGTTAGCTCTCTTCCATGAATGATGTTAATCAAGGAGGAGGACCAAAATTGTGTAGAGATCACATCCTTGTTGGCTTGACTGATCTGATCAAAATGCCCAAAAGCAAAAACAAAATAAAAGAATAAACTTTCACAAAAAAACAAACAAACATACTTTAACATTTCAGATTGTTGGGCATATACTGATACCACCACTTAAATGAAAATATAATGTCTGATGTCCTTGTGATGACACCTTTAAAAGTTAAAGTAACAAATATTTCAACATTTGGAAATAGAGTGAGGGAATATCAATTCAACTGTAGCTATTATAGTGAATAACACAAAATGTTTCTTTGTCTAAGTCCTCTGTCTCCATCTGTCACCCATCACAGGTGCAGAACTTCTTTCCATATCTGAAGATATTCAAAGCTCTGGTTGTTTCTCAGCTGGCAGCTCTTAGCACTCAGATAAACTTATGAAAGTCACACCAGGTCCACTGATCATGGTTAACATCATTTAGGGAAAACCTTTTTCTTAATTTTGTTCTTAGTTCAAAATATCAACCCTTTATTCTATTTTCATCCCAACTTTCTTTGTTATTGATATCACATTTCAAATTTCAGAAACTTCTACTTTATCCTGAAACAAAGAGGAAACACGGCTACCCCTAATATTCTCTGCATCCCTTGAAATTTATTAGTACACCTTTAAAAAAATCATCCTCATGATGAGATTTTAAAATACAACTTCTTTAGTTTAATGTCATGATTAACTGGTATATTTAAGTTCCTTTCTCACATTACATCTTGAAATGTATTTTGACTTTTATTATATGCTCAGGATCTGAAACAACATTAAACAATAACAGGATAAGTTCTGCAACTGAATTGATTTCCTGGTTTGGTGAAGGGGTCCTGAAAAGCTTTGCCCACAGGAATATTAGTATTGTCCCGCTGCCATTAGTTACTCTCTGTAAACCAGTTAAATTATAATACCATAAATTGAGTTTTGCATTCTGGATTGATCATTCTGGCAGTTTGGTTGCAAGATTCTCTTTGTTTTACATATAAGACTATCGAACACAACAACTGGTGTTCTTTAGAAATAGCCAGACTACCATATCTAGCTGTGTCACACATGAGTCTGAAAACAGAAAGGCAAACAATGGCTTTTCCAAAATGGCACTGATTCATGTATATCCTTATGCCAGCCTGTTCACTCAGAGCACTAAGTCCAACTTTTTTTGAGTTAGAATTAGTTGTAATTATTGTGCATTTTATTGCACAATATTGTATTGCTAAATTCTTCTAATTTCTTTAAAATTAAGAAGTAAAAGGATGGATGGTGTAATAAACCTAAGGTGCACTAGGCTTCAAACAGATGAGTGAATGTAAGTATAGACAAATATACAGACCCATTCAATAAACAAAAGTCTTATTGAAAAGTCAAATTATTTTATTGACTTTATTACATATTGAAACATGCAATTTAGATTAATTTGTACAGAGGCTGATGTTTCTTTAAGTTTCTTGGCAGAATCTTTAGTCCATTAATTATGATGATTTGCTGTTTGCAAGTAATGAAAACACAATATTTAGGATTAGACTATTAGAGCAGACAAATAAATCTATTTTAACATAGAAGGCTTGATGAAAATGTTCATTTTCATTAAGCCCTTAATGAAAAGAATGTTTAATACCTGCTAAATGGCTATTATTCTTAAAAAACCTTTTAATTAATAAGCCTCATTTGAACATATATTCTGTTTTAATAGATTTTGAATTATTTTTTTTTCATATATTTGTGTGATTAGTGGATATATTTTCGTCTATTTACATGCTAATTTTAGGTAGTCCCTTTTTTCAGTAAAGACATTTGCCTAAATTCAGATTTTACAGAGTCTACTTTACACAAGACAATCTCATAATTTTATTTCACTTTTATTTGAACATGTTTAAATGGAAAGGGAACAAATTCACCACTTAAACCTTAAATATCTAATAAATGAATAAAAGATAAAGGTTTTCTTTTGTACATCTAACAGATTTTTCTAAAAGATGATTTGTGTGAGTGCACAGTCTCTGAGGACCTTCAGGAAACAGGACACACCTGAGAAGTTTGCTTAACCTCAGGCCAAACTTGACTAAATGTGTTGAAAAAAAAAAAAACAATCACCCAAGACTTAATGATTTATGTTTAGACATGATTTTAAATATTTATTTTTTTTTTTTTTTTCAATTAATCTACATACCTATT
>NW_015150803.1:702709-710562 GCF_000732505.1 Cyprinodon variegatus
TTTTTTTTTTTTTTTCAATTAATCTACATACCTATTCCTTTAGTCTTTTTTCAATCTCAGCTTTTAGGTTTAATATTTTAAATATATTATTATGATTTCTTTTTGCCTTTTATTTATTTTATTATTAATAAAAATTAAACACCTACTCCATTCAACGATAAAAGTATTTTAATCCATCTTCTTCTTTATTTGTGAAGTTTAACGGCGGTCGGCAAACAATTTGAAAGTCCATTATTAGTCCATTATAAAGTCCTTGGGCAGAACACCGCCACCTACCATGTATTTGATCCAAAACAGTAACTGGGGGACTACTTTTTGAGCGGATGAATACCATTTGATGGGCGCATTGACAGTATAAAATCCCCCGTCCTCGTAGCGGCAGAAGCAGTCAGAGAGCGGTATTCGCCATCTTACTTCTTTACAAAACAATAGAAAGCAACTGTAAGTACGGTTTGTTTTAAATTATTTTCTTTTTCTATATCGTGTTGTTCTTTATCAATGTCTACGTATTTACATTGAATTAATTTGTTAATAATTTTTTGATGTATATTTGTTCTGGGTCGGTTTTTTTTTTTTAAAGCGATCTGGTTTTTACCGGAAATTGTATGGCAGTTAGCATTCTAGAAAGAGAAAATCCCGGCAATTTGGTCGCCAGTTTCTTTTATATATTTTTGAACGAGTAATGCCGTCAAACACGGTTAATGGCGTTGTTGGGAAATGGCCAGACTTCATTTCTGGCGGTGTCATACATACGTGTGAAAGCAGGAAGGCAAACAATGGCTTTTCCAAAATGGCGTTGTTTCTTAAATACCCGCCCTGCTGCTAGTCGTTTCGCTTAGAACGCTTATGTTATATTTCTGTTTCCAGAGATTTTATTTGCTCATCGCGCTACCGCCATAACGTTATCGAAAGACACTTTTACACAAATCTACCTTTCTTCTGCCTGCGTTCTCTAAAATGCCGTTGGTACCATTTAATCATTGTTTGTGTTTTTTTTATAGCCAAAAAACATGCAGATCTTTGTGAAGACCCTCACCGGTAAGACCATCACCCTTGAGGTGGAGCCAAGCGACACCATCGAGAACGTCAAGGCTAAGATCCAGGATAAGGAGGGCATCCCCCCTGACCAGCAGAGGCTGATCTTTGCTGGCAAGCAGCTGGAAGATGGCCGCACCCTGTCCGACTACAACATCCAGAAGGAGTCCACCCTCCACCTGGTCCTTCGTCTCAGGGGTGGCCAGTGAATCATACCATGATTTTACTGCTTTAACATGACAAATGCACCTAATAAAGTGAGATCACATTAAATTGGAGTTTTGTCTGATTTTCTTTTAGAATACATTTTGACACTTGCAGATTTAGTCATGCATAATATGTTCAGCTGCTGTATTGAACTCTAAATTGGCTATAAGCCACCAGGTGGCACTCTCTCATCAGTAACTTAAGGCATCTGGTCAGGAGCTTTTGAAATGAAGAATCCTTCTCTAAAGTTGTTTTTACACTGCAATTCCAGTAAAACTTTCCTGTTAACATTGCACTTTGATAAAGGATTCAGTCTTAACGATTCTAGTCTGCATCCATAATGTTCGAAGCTGAGCCCAAAACTGGATCTGGCATCTATGAGAAGTCTTTAGGCTGCCACTTAAAGCATTAAGGGTTGTCAAGTTTACTGAGGATTGGCAGTGATGATAAAATCTTAATTTAGCTAATTTATTTTGGAAATCTCAAGACTAGGATTTTTTTTTTTTTTCCCCTTTCCTAAGGGGGAAACCATGACAGCTGACCTGCAACAATTACAACCACCTACTCAAAAGTTGTCAGTATGGGGTTTCTTTTACTGTTGGGATGACCTCAAACTTTTAGTTTAGGTGGAGCCATCTTTGAGTTTTTGAAACGAGTTGATCTCAAAGCTTGTATCTAAATTTAAACAATTTTAACCGAACATTCGATCTAGAACATTCAATAAGATGAAGCTTTCATGGACAGCAGCCTAATTGGTTTATGCCTTTGGAAAGTGGTACAAAATCAAATGTACTTTCTACTCCACTAAATTTCTAATAAGCTAGCTGTTCCTTTTGGCTCAGCTTAGATTTGTAATCCACTGTTGCCAATTTTCTTTGAGATCCAGTTTGATCATTCAAGATAGCAGCCCTTAGGACTGAATTTGGACACCACATTTTTACAGATTTATCTTCAAATGTGAGACACTCAGGGCAGATATTTGTACTTTACATTTAAAGGTGTTATCTTTTGCAATGTGGCCAAGTGCAATAAGATGAGTTTTCAAATTAGAGTGACCTTTTAGATTCAACCTTAAACCTGTATTTCATAGTGACAGTGTGAGGAGAACCCCTATTTTTGGTAATTTTTTGTTTAATTTTCAGAATTATTTTTCCTTTTTTTGGGGGCAATTTTATACAGAAGTTTTTAAGTGTTGTAGAATTTGTAGCAGGTGATTCTATGCATCAACATATCAGGTGGTTTCTGAAAGTCTGAAAATTATACAGAAATATACTGAGATAACATTTAATTTCTATTTTTAATGCTTAAATACTTTAAAATGCATGCACTTTTGAATACTTAAGCATTATAAAAATGTTGTCCTTTAATACTTTGATGTTTGACTAAGTAACTTGTACTTGTAGAATAAGATTTGTCTGAGTATCAACACCTGGCAAGGAATACTGTTGAGCACTTGGTCCACTGCTGGCACTTTGGCAAAGAAGGACAAATGATCTAAAGCACCCAGTGTTCAATTATAAAAGAGCAAAAGAAGGTTTTAGAAAGGCCTTATTAAAAGTCTGCTTTTAATTCAGATTTCAATGCCATAAGCCTACGAGTCATTGCTAAATCATGTGTCCTTTTATAATAAATATTGTCCAGGAGTTCAATTCATGCATGACAAAAATACGTTAAACTAGAAAAGAGCACAGACCTCTGCTAAGCAGAAAGTTTTGCCCCATATCGTTACTTACACCTATTGCTAAAACTTGCTTATGATCTGGATAATTATGAAATTTTAATGAATTGTTCCTTGGCATTAGGCACACATCTGCTAAAAATTTCTTTAAAATCCTTTAATAAGTTCAGGAATAAGGTACTGCATGTGCCTGCAGGCTTTGCGCTCTTCTTCATTCACTCTGCATCCAACTCTCTTCTTCAGTAGGTCCAGACTGCATGGCTCACCTTTCCTGGTTTTTTTTTTCTTCTTGTTTTCATTATATCTCTGGACTTTTGGGTCCTATGATGCAGCTGTCAAAGGTCACTGATGCCTCCCTCTGGTTGTGTGGGGAACTGCTACATGTATGTTAAAGAATCCTTTAGAAAATTCTTGCATCCAGATAGTGATCCAGGTCACCACCAAAATTCAATAGAATTGTCATAGGACTGAGGTGCACCTTTGGTTAAAATTTCATTAAAATCCGTTCATACCTTTTCAAGGTGTGCTGAACACAGACAGACAAACAACATAACCTCCAGTTATGGACTACGGGAGGAGGCCGGAGTACCCAGAGAGAACCCACACATGCATACGGAGAACATGCAAACTCCATGAAGAAAGAAACTGGGCCGGGCTTCAACCTATTTTTGTCCAAAAATAAATTGGACAAAAATAAGTTGACAAGCAATGAGGCAAGTTAAAGAAAAACTATTATGCTTAAACCTTAATTGAAAATCCTAAATGGGGTGATGGACAATAATGTCTCGCTCACAGATGTACTAAATTATTTTATAATTGATCATAAGGACATTAAAGACATGCATAATGTGGCTAATGAGCTAAAATCTTATTTTGTTAATGTTGCACCAAACCTTGCTCGTTTTATTACTAAACATGATACTGAAAAAAAAGAAAATAAAGCAAGATATTTCAGTATATTAAGGAGCAGTTAGGGAAAATGAAATTAGAAGAATTTTGGTAAATACCAAGAATAGGAAATCAACCGATAGTGACCAGATTGATACTGTATGATGTTAAAACTGTAGACAGTGTAGTTCAAACTTTGTGTTGTTTATTTAATCTTTCTGTCAGCACTGGTACTTTTTATAACAGGATGAAATCTGGAAAGGTAACTCAACTTTTTTAATGGGGTAATTAGCATAAATTAATAATTACTGGTATCATTGCTCTCACAGTTTTCCAAACTGCTTGAGATATTGTTCTCTAAGGAACTAGAGGAATTTATTGAAAAAAAAAAAATCAACTTGTGTGAGAGTCAGCATGGCTTTCAGACCAATAAATCTACCATCATAGCATTATAGAATAAATAACAACAGCATAAAATAAAATAAAATATCCAGTCTGTGTTTTTATCTCTTTAAAGAAGGCATTTCATACCACACCGCATATACACAGTTAGGACATCGTGATTCTGATATTAAGATTTATAAAATGAAATTCCACAAGGTTCTATTTTGGGTCTAAATCATTTTATTTTATACATTAATCATATTTCTAAATGACTGCATCTCATTTTGTTTGCTGATGATACCTCTTTTTTGGTTCAAGGGATGATTTATAAACAGAAAGCCTTACAATAAAATGATTAAATGTAAAAGATGGTTTGATTATAGTAAGTAATCTCTTAATAAAAAAAAAAAAAGTTTAATGTTTTTTGTATTAGAACTTACGAAATTGCGTTTTGTTTTCATGACATAAACATTAAACAATTGCATGAAGTTTCTTGGGTGTCATATTCAATGATACTTTAACATTTGTTGTGTTTAATGATACAATTATAATGATAAAACATATTGTACCAATTGTTACTGTGTAAACCATGAACGAAATAAAGATAATCAATCAAATCAAAATGTTAAGCAGAGGTACAGGTGTACATCTGATAACCCCCCTTAACAGCCAAAATATAAAAAAAATGTTACCATAAGGGAGCCAGTTTTTTTTTTCCACATCTGGCACACACTGGAAAAATTTAAAATCTAGATTTATTAATTTTTTTCTTAAAATAAGTGCATTTGTTCTTGGGTAAAAGAGACATTTTGTCAATGGAACAAGACAATTTACATTTAAAAAAAGAAAACTCAATTGCATTGTCTTATTTCAAGTGCATATTATCAAATTATCTTATCTTAAGAGTGAAAATATTCATTCCATTGACAAACTATCTCATTTACCTACTCAAATCAAGGGTAAAGACACCTAATTTAAGATTTTTTTTTTTTACTTATTTCTAGAGCGTTTTTCCAGTGCATGAAAAGTTCTCACAGATGCTGTTTTTTTTAGTTCTTGACATTAAGCTGTAACGGGGCTTAGGTCACTATTACATATTGATAGGTTTGTGTTCTTCATAAGTAAAATTGACATAATATATTTTTGTCTGGTGATAAAATTTTTTTGGTGATCTGAAATATCCATCCATTTTCCGTCATGCTCATGTCTGCTGGGATCTCCAGCTGTCAAAAGGCGGGATACACCATGGACTACGGGAGGAGGCCGGAGTACCCAGAGAGAACCCACACATGCACAGGGAGAACATGCAAACTCCATGAAGAAAGACACCGGGCTGGGAATCAAACCTTATTGATGCAAGGCAGCAGTACTACCTACCGAACCACTCTGCAGCCTGATCTTAAATATATGAAACAAAAAAACATAAGTAATGTGTCATCAGGCATATTTCCTATACTTTCTGGAACAATATCTTTGGGCAGATGAGACTTAAGTTGAGACATTTAACTAAAGTCTGAGGGTTTGAAATGCAAAGCAGATCAGTGCAAGACTTTTTCAAATATGGTGGAGTCATTGTTTGGGATACAAACCCACAACAGAGCGCTTATGAGATTAAGAATAGACACAGTATACATAACAAAGACACATGAATATGTCAGCCTGGACCAAAATCCAGTAAACATTTAGTTGAAAGACATTTCAACAAAGAGATGATTACTCTTGGCCTTTGACGCTGGAAAACTTTTTTTTATTTATTCTGTAAATGTTTTTCAAAGTTATTACTTTTCAAAATCTTGCATCAGATTTTTTTTTACATTTTAGCAATATGATATAACTAATATAACTAGCATAAATTTAACCATTATTCTTTGATATTTGGAGTTAAACAACCAAACTTCCCACAACCTACAGGAAGTGTCAGAGTTGCTCAGTGAAGACAATTATCTGTATGCACTAATTTGATATTCTATTGCTAAATGTTGAAAAGGATAAGAAAAGTTTCAGAAACAGAATATTTTACTAATTTACTGCACATTTATCCCAGTTTGTTCATGGATCCGAAAATACTAGACCTCACAACCTACTGCTACGTAAAGAAAACGTACAGATCTTTCCACTGATCAGTAATCAAAGGGAGTGTTTGAACATCTGTCAGTGGGGTTTGTTCTCAGTCATTGTCCTTAATTAAATGTCTTCTAATTTCTATGCTTCCTATTTTCACTGAGGTCAAATATTTAGACTTAATGCATGTGAAACTTTTATGTTATACAGTCAAATTGCAGCTTTTTTTTACCCAGCTATCACTGTGTTTCCAATACCCTTCATCTAATGTAACTAATCACACAACTATTATGTATTCCTTTTACACACATGGCTCTTATTCTCTAAATGAATGCAACACTAACATAAAAAAATAAAACAAATATCTCTTTAAACCATCCGAAGGTGTGGTTGGGGTCACATCCACTCTCTATAACTTTTACATAAATCCTAATACAATCTTAATTCTAACAAGTTTATTCATAGAGCTCACTTCAGTAGCAAGACAGTTCAAAGTGCTGTACATGGAAAAACATAACAGGAAAAAACACAGAGTAGAGTACATTGCAGTGGCATAGAGGTCATTAAATTATTAATGAATAAGAGAATAAAAATGAATAACTAAAACAATGAGAAAATTAAACAGAATATTAATAATATGACTGATAATAACTTGAAAGAAAGTTGGACCAGGAACTTAAACTAATAATGTGTTAGGAGGGTCAAAGGTCACACGCCTTATAGTCAAAGGCAAATTAAACTAATATGTTTATGATCTGAATTTAAAGCAGGTTAAGGTTTAAATGGCTGGGTGGTTCTACACAGGGGCCAACAGGAAGCAGCGTCCCTGTAGGACTGTTCTGGTCCCTGTTGTGCTGAAAGCATACACTAAAGCCATAAAACGACAATAAACAAAACATAAGCATAAAGATAGAGAGTTAAAAACCCATTTATTTTGAACTGGTTTTGACTGTTAAAAAATATATATATAATTGAACTTTATAGATCTCACATTGTAGAAATGCAGCTCTGCATTTAACCCATCCCCTTGGTGAGCAGTGGGCTGCCATTGTGGGGCGCCCGGGGAGCAGTGTGGGGTTAACGGTCTTGCTTAAAGAACCAGAGTGGCAGTCTGAGGGGCTCAAACTTAGAACCTTCCAGGCTCTATGCCCTAACCACTAGGCTGCAAGTTGTGTTCCAAAAGTTTTATTTGTTTTACTATACCTGCTTTTATCATATTTTCATCTTTACCTCTTATATTCTGCTTTTATTTATCTTCTACTGTATTGTTTAATTCATATAAAGCATTTTAAATTGTCTTTGCACTGAGTGGTGCTATACAAATAAACTTGCCTTGCCTTACCTTAACAGACAATTAAACTATAAGTACAAATTGTTTTAAAAAAGGCCAATTTTCCTCGACTAGACCAGGTAAGACTATTTACTAAGATGATAGAAAATACAACTCTATTAAATTATTTTAAGTGTTATGGTTTGAAACATGTAATTATCTTATTTTAAGAGCAAGAATACAAACTCCTTTGACAGATTATCGTATTTAGCAGCTCGCTTGAAGGGCAAATAGCCGAAACTTGAATTTAATCCATGTTTGGAAGATAGA
>NW_015150803.1:710817-728243 GCF_000732505.1 Cyprinodon variegatus
GGTGGTGGTTCCTGGGGTTGGGTTCTTTACCGCCTCTAGGGGTCCGTATGTGATCGCGCCTATGAATCTAGATAACATGAGTTTCACTTTTGAAATGTGAGATAAACATTTTTAAAAATGTTCGCATCTCATGTTTTTCAGGATTCGCCTGTAAAACTATCCTGAGCGTGAAATAAAGCCCCGGGTGCCCCAGGCTGCCAGGAGCGGCCCCTGGCTGTCCCTCCGCTGACAGGTGACCCAGCTGCAGCTGATCAGCGGGTAGACACAGCCTGCCTGCTCACTCTGCTTCACACAGCCGCGACAAATGGCTGGCTGGGGAGGCTTCTTCTTTTCTCTCCTCAACTACAAGACGGAGAAATATGTCATCGCCGAAAACAGGAAGATCGGGATATTGTTTCGCCTCTATCAGCTGGCCGTGCTCGGATACATTATCGGGTGAGATCTGTTGCGTGGATTAAAGACGCAGAGAGTTCACGACTAAGTTAAAAATAGGAAATATTATGAGACAATTTAAAACAGCTGGTGACGTCCGAGTAACAAATAATTATTAATGTTTAGTTTAGATGAAGGTTAGTTTATTTTAGGATTTGTGAAAATAAATAACTGATTCGGTTGGATGCTCTCTAAAGTAGATGAAATAAAACTAAATGTAGAGTCATCTTTATTCCAAAGTCCAGAGGAATGACTGTGGCTGTTGTAAAGTGGTTTTCCTAATGGCATGCAGGGCTCAGGTTCATGCACTGTGCAGCTCCTGGGACATGCATCTGCATAGACAAATCATTTCTAACCAGCTGCACCCTGGCTTCTGCAAAGACTCTGTAAACAATGTTCTTCCTGGACATGTTACCACCAGAGAACAATATGGCCCCTGACAGCTAATAACACAGAAAAATGTTTGAAAACACAGTGACTGATGATGATGATGTTTCAGGTGGGTGTTTGTGATGAAGAAAGGGTACCAGGAGAGAGAGGAGGCCATTCAGGCTTCAGTCATCACCAAGCTTAAAGGTGTGTCTCTGACCAACCATTCAGAGACTGGACCTTACCTGTGGAGTCCAGAGGATTACGTAATCCCTCCGAATGTGAGTCTGTCTTCCTTCTACAACAGGGGTCCTCAACGTTTTCCAGGCTTAGGGTTCCCCAAACTGATGATGAGATGGAGCAGGGACCCCATAATTATATATATTGCATGAAATTGTGTTAAATCAAACTGGTCCTATAGTCACTCTATTACAGACGTAAAGTAACTAAAGTAATTTGGCCCTGGGATTATTAAAGTATTTCTGATTCTGATTCCTGGTTGATGGGACAGGTGTTGTGAATGAAACGGTGCCCAGCTTGAAAGAGCTCCTGTGTGTCGCTGAATGTGAGCATTGATGAATGAAAGACATCTTCTGCCTCCATTTATCTGTTTACTACAGTGTGTTGAATTCATGTTAATGTGGATTTAAAGACATTTCAATTAGTGGAAAAATTTGCAGGGGGGATATAAAAACAAGTCTAATCAACCAAAACTTATTGCAACCCCCATGCAGTATCTTCATGGACCCCCTGTTGAAGACCTCCATTCTACAAGGAATAATTCCCCTTAAACCTTTTTAACACTTTAACCACAAACTTCAACATATTTTAATAGACCTTAAACTATAGAAAAATAAGGAAAAAATCAATTATGAAAACGATTAAGTTAATGCACTGTGACTTCATTTTAAATGCATTTATAGCTTTTTTTTATCAGTATGCATCTACCACTTTGTTCATTGGGCTGGGTGATATGGTTTAAAAATCTCATCCAATTAAACTTTTTTTTTTCTCCCTCACTTAAATTGTATAATAAAAAAATTTAAATGACCTATACTGCTTTTAAAAATGAGGTTTTATCTTCCCCTTTGGGGGAGATGGGCTTCATTTTAAAGGGCAGCAATTATCAAGCTGTGAAAAATGCTGTAAATTCATTGTGTTTCACAAAGAACATTGAAAAATAAAGCACTCTTAATGTTTAGAGCAAGTTGAATCTCACATTGAGCTAGTTTATCAGTTATTAGCAAACATCTAAGAACAAAAATTGATGAACTGGTGTCACTCTGAGCTATAAGCCCAAGAGATTTTACTTTGACAAGTAGCTCAAAGCTTTTTTATATTGAACAGGGAATATGTGTGTTTTTAGGCCTTGACATTGACTAGGCCGCCACCTTACGAATATGCTTTGACTATAACCCAGGATCTCTAAAACCCAGTCTTCAGCAAACCCTCCCTGCAATGATTCTTTTTCAGTGTTTTTAATGATATTTAAGGAGCTTTTTACTGGATGTCTAAATGAAACTGCATTCTGTCCTTCAGTTTGAAATGCATGTCTTCTCCAACACAGCTGAATCAGATCAATGGCTCCGTGCCAGGTCTCTGCAGAGCGTAGCCACATGCTGATGAGGAAATTCAGCCCTTTGGTTTAGATGTGTTGGAGAAAAGTGAATCTAAGAGTGGCAGGAAGTAACTCCTGATGTACTGCAGCTGTACGGTGCCAGATGTTGAACATCTGTCCCAGATTTAAGTCTTCTCCACCAAACTGATATCCCCTCTGGATTATCCTACCTTTACTTCCAGCCTTTCAGTCTCCACAGCATGATGCTACTGCCACCATGCTGGGATGAGGTTTTTAGGATGATGTGCTTTGTTTTTTTTTGTTGGTTTTCCCAGGATGGGACGTTTAGTTTTTTGGTCAAGCAGGTCAGTGTTTGGGGCGTACCCATGCTGCATTGATAGAAAATGACCCAACCTTTACATATGTCCTTGCTCCAACATACCTGAATCAATTTATTAGAAGATTAAGATTACTCTAGAGAAACTGACTGCATGCTGCAGAGATATTTCAGCCATTTGATTCAGATGTTTTTGGACCAAAGACAAATCTATGGTTCTTATGCAGGATAGATGTCTGTTTTGGGAAAAAAGTATTCAACCATTCACCCTAGTTAAATAAACGGAGATTGATGGATTTCACTCAGTCGGCAGATTTATTCATATCTTTGCAAAGAGAGAACAGTTCATCATACAAACCTTAAGGCACAGCATTCTGCCCTGTTCTGCAAGAGCAGCGATTGTTCCCCCTTACTCACAACAATGGAAAAGTAGTTAGAGACAAAACAGATTACAGACACTTTGGTTAAACAGTAACATGTTATGAATAAACCTTGAGAAAGAATGTGGTTTGGTATGGAAAGAAGCTATGTCTGGTCTATAAACATACTCACACAGAGAATTATGTGGCCTTAAAGGTGAAACAGACTGAGCGAAAACCTTTATAGTGAGTAAATAGGATAAATTAATATATGAAATAAGAAAAATCTAAATTTTCCGACAACAATGTCATATTTGTCCAGTCAGCTCCTCCAGCTGTGCCTCTCTGCATCCTTCTCATTGAACGCTCTCCTTGGCCGGCCTGTCCTTCCACTTTTTGCTGGTGATTTGAACAGTGTAGTGATCGTTGGTCTTAATGATGCTTTTTATTCATTGATGTTCTCTAATAAACATCTGAGCTATTTGCAGAATATCTTGTTTGTTGTTTAGAGACTTAAATCTGTGAGGGAAATCTGTGTGGATTTTATTCAGGATTATTAAAGTCATGTGGGATGTGGCGATAATGCACATTTCTGTATAACATATTGAAACCTCAGTCATTTCCCTTTAAATATACAGTACTGCACTAATTTATGACGGTTTATCATGTAAAATCCCTGTGAAGTCAATGTTTATAATTTGAAGGAAAAGGTTTTAATGACAGCGTCTCGTTGTCTGCCACCAAACCCCAAAGGAAGGCTGTCTTTATCTGTCATGTAGCATTAGCCTCCATCTAAACTGATTGAACAGTATTGAGCTTCTCCTGGTTTGTAATGGGATTAACCTTTTTTTCTTTCCTTTCCTCAATCTAATTGAATTCTGCAGGGTGAGCAGGTGTTTTTTGTAATAACAAATTATGTAGAGACCCCAAATCAGAGGCTGGGATTCTGCGCTGAGGTGAGATTTCTTTATGCTGTTTTTTTTTTTTTTTTTTTTTAAATACCATTTTTATTCTCAAAGACCTTTTCTACCTTTCAGAGCATCAAAGTACCAGATGGACGGTGTCAAAGCGACGACGACTGCCCTGAGGGGGAAAGTGTTATAGCTGGAAACGGTAAAGATCGTTCATTGTGGAGTCTGAAACTTTGCAACTATAAATTTTACAATTTTTGAGAAATGTTTGTCTATAAAACAAAATTACTCCAACTAGTCTGAATTTAGTTAATGCAAAATACTGATTTAAAAGTTCTCATTATTCATATTAAAAATACAGTAATTTAACCATTTGAAGCCAATATGGAGGTACTACATATATTGGTATTTGCAATAGCTGTGCATTTTTAGGTTTGGATTAAAACTTAAAAATGCTTCAGATCATTATAGATTAAACACCCCTGTGGTATGACTCCTTTCAAAAAGTTTAAGGAGTTTTCAAAATTTTCTTTTTTTTTTTTTTAAATCAGCCATCATACTTGAAAATGTTTTACTACTAGTGGTAGTGATTAAATCAAAACTCTGCAATGTAAAGAACAGAAAATGTTATATTTTAAGCTTAAGAGCTTCCCATTCTTATGTTTATTCCGTTCAAATAAATCTGTATTATTTGTAGAATCTACAGATATCATCTGACTTTCTCTTTAAGAAGTTTCAGGGGTGACATAGTTTTACTGAAATGTAAAAAAACTAAAACAAGTTAAGAAATGTGAAACTGAAAAATTAGGGAATAGAAATGCAATGAAAGATGTTTGAATTCTGTCTAAAAACAATAAATAACAGAATCAAACTGGGGGAAAACATACTTGTGCACCTCTCTGTGTTTTGGGCTGGGCCTAAAATTACTGAATGAAACGTGTTTTATTTTTACATTCAAATAAAATCTATTTGTGGAAAACCAATTTTTGTCTTGCTGTGACGGACGTGTTCAGAAGCGTGATGCTGAGGGCTGCTGTGGCTTATTGTTTAAACCTATTTACAACCAAGGCAGATTACCTGTTAAAGCAACTTAAATTAAATTATTAGTTATCCGCTTCTAATCATCAAATTTTGAAAGTAAAATATTAAAAAATAATGTTGCTAAAATATTATAATTAGCAACTTTAGTTTTGAATAAAAATGTCCTTTGAGATAAAAAAGCCATTTCCCGGTTGGGGAAGATGCTGCTGTTTTTTTTTTATTTTTTATAAGTTTGACATTTATTTGTAGATACTGGAGATTCTTTCTGTTTTATTATCTTTTAACTTTCCATTGCAACTATAAGTGCTCTATTGAAATGAAGTGATGTTGTGTCTAACAGGAATAAAGACCGGTTTGTGCCTGAACAACACGGGGACCTGTGAGATCCATGCTTGGTGTCCTGTTGAATATAGCCAGAGACCAACGTGAGGTTCCTCCTGCTGTGTGCTGCTGTCTTAACACTCACTCATATCCGTCAGAAATACACCAGAGGTGTCATTTCAAATGCAGCCCCTGCACTTTCTTTTAGCTGTCCTCAAAAAGCCCCCTTTTCTATTTGTGTCCCCAGAGGGCCCTTACTGAGCGAAGCAGAAAACTTCACCATCTACATCAAGAACTTCATCAGGTTCCCCAAATTTGAATTCTCAAAGTAAGTAGCTATAAGTGTCCACTGAGGAGGTTCTTAAAGCGTTGCAGCATAGAGTGAGATGGAGCAGCGGGGGTTATACATATTTCAATGGCTGCCTTAAATAGCTTTGGGGTGCCGAGTCCTCTATTTATACTGGGCTGTGCATTGCTCCCAGCGAGACAGTGAAACAGTCATCTGAGACGTCCTTGACAGCGGCCCTCGGTGTGGACAGGTGTTAGATCAGACGGGGTTTGCCCAGAGAGCTGGATCCATGCCCCAGCCGGGTGATGTTTGCTGTCCGCGTCCCTTTAGAAGAGCAGAGCGGCCCTGATGGCCGTGCCTAATCCATCTTCAAATGCATCTTCTTTATTAACCACAATACGCCGGGACATGATGGGAGTATGGAAGTCATTTGACGCCACTTGATAATTGCCACTAAAAACGGCTGGCAACACTACACCCATGACAGCGAGACGCGTTCAGTTACACTGGGAATCCTGTATGCTGCTGCTGGAGTGGGTATTCTGGTTACAGCAGGTCTTAAATAAGAAATATTACTAGTTCAACACTTTTTAAAGTTTGCAGCTAATCTTCGGAGGTTGGATTGCTTGAGATTAAAGAAGCTTGCAGTCAGTTATTCATATAAATCACTTTCTGTAACATGCACACAAATTCTGCAGGATGTTGAATGAGGGGAAACATATCAGAAGATAAATTAGTGAAGGAATAAAATGCAAAAGAAAGTGGGGGGGTTAAATTATATTTGCTTTCTTTAATTTTTAGGTCAAATGTCCTTGAAACGTCTGATGAAGGCTACCTAAAGAGATGCTTCCATGATGATGTGAATCACCCCTACTGCCCCATCTTCCGCCTCAGAGATCTGGTCAGCAGAACTGGACACGACTTCCATGAAATGGCCATAAAGGTAGAGAGAGAGGGAACTGATTTTTCTCATAGCATTCCTAAGGTGTTCAGTTCAGCATCTTATGCTGATGTGCTTTTTGTTGAAGGATGAAAATTGTATGCAAGAGTTTGTGTGGCCATGGATGGTTTCACTGAGTATAGTTAACTATTAGCCATTGTTTTATGTCAGAGACTTTGCCCCTTGGCTATAGTTTTGTTTGCCCTAATGGTTTTATTGAAACCAGTACAGGAACATTACAAATTGTTGAATTTATCAAAGATATATTATTTTAAAGAAGTGGCTGTGATCACTGCCCAGAGCTGATATAGAAAAAAATATCTAATGGGCTCTATGCACAACTCCACTCCTTCCTCTATATGAAATAGCAAATAGAATACAATAGAATAAAAAAATCCCCTTTTTGTCCCTCAATGAGGAAATTGTGGTGTTTCAGCAGCAAAAGGTTATAGCAAAAAATGGTCACACAAATGTGGACCCTAAAAGTGTATAAAAATAATAGAATAAGTGGCAGAGTTAAAAAATAAAGAAATAAAATACTGTACTGTATAGTGTTTTTGCAATATAAACACTGTGTATCTGGAGACTAATGAATATAAAGCTGTGGACATTTTTAATTCAATTAAATTCAGTTTATTTATATAGCGCCAATACACAACACATGTCATCTCAAGGCACTTCAGATTTCAACCAGATCATCCAGTCAAATTGATTCAAAGTTTTCTATCTAGGAAATCAAGTTGATTGCATCGACTCATTGATTCAAAGGCAATGCCTCACACTAAGCATGCTTGTAGCGACAGTGTAGAGAAAAAATCTCCCTTTTAATAGGAAAAAACCTCCAGGAGAACCAGGCTCAGTGTGAGCGGCCATTTGCCGAGGCCGACTGGGGTTCAAGGAGACAGAAGCAGAGATACAAACACACAGCCAGGCAGACGAGCTCTGAGCCAGCTCCCATGTCAGAGGATGAAGAGAGCACATCCAGCTAGTCACAGTCAGAGAAACGGGACTACACGAGAAAAAAACAGGCCGATCTCAAACATCTATGAACTAAGGTGTTGATGGCAGCAGCACGGCTGATATTTCTCTCCAGGATGGAGTCACAGCCAAACAAGAACAGAACAGATAAGGCTACCATGAAAAAAAAACATAGCATAGCATAATGTTAGAGACAGTTACCGTAATGGATATGTGAAAAAAGCTGCAGAAACACCACAGATGTGCAAAATGACAGCAGCATGTTATTTAACTCAGACAGAAACTGTACAAAAATCAGCAGGAACGTAACAACTTATTGAGGTTGTTTGGTACAGTGATTGGTAGATATTTAAGACTTATAACAGACATTTAATGCAGCTCTTTAGTTTCCTGTCTTTTTCTACTGGATGAACAGATTAATCCAGGTGTAACCATCACCAGACACACCTATATTAATCTGTTCATCTAGTAATGAAAGACAGGAAACAAAAGAGCTGCCTTAAATTCAGGAAGTAGTGGAGTNGTAACCATCACCAGACACACCTATATTAATCTGTTCATCTAGTAATGAAAGACAGGAAACAAAAGAGCTGCCTTAAATTCAGGAAGTAGTGGAGTTTTGCATAGAGTACACTGTCAGCTTGTTCCTGGATTTTTATTTTGCCTCCTATCCTGGCTGGTCTGTTCATTTTGGCCATTTCTCTGTGTCTCTGCGTTCTTCTGTCTGTAGCTGCCAAATCCATAGTTTTACAAATTTTGTTTAAGAAAAATAAAAAGACCTTCTTAAATGTGTAAAGGAAATGTTTATGGCTGATAGAGGGGTTTTAGGTTTTAAATAGCTGCATTTAATTGACTACATTAACAGACTTGATCACTATTCATTTAGCCTACTCTATTTCTTCACATCCCGTGACTCTGGATCCTCCAGCATTAACCTTGACTTTCTTAATCCAATGCTGCTTGATTTGAGATTATTAAAAGCACTCATAATCTGGTATTAGACTTGTATACTAATTATTAAATATATATTTCACCTATTTTAACAGACTAAAAAATTAATGGAGTAGTTTCTCACATTTTTTAACATCTTTTTGTTCTCACGGGGATATGCACAAGAATTTGACCTGTGTGTTTCCGTGCACTCATATGGATGTAGCGTTAGCAACCTTAGCAGTTAGTCGTGGAGCGTTTAGAATACTTTGACAATTTATAAACCAATGGTTGGAGTCATGTGAATTTAAGTTACTGCCTCTGGAACAAGCAATTCTCCTTCAAACCAGAAGGTGGCAGCAGTGATGCCACCACGTTGAACGTTCTACTTTGACATTTTCAAGTTTGTACATTAACCAAAAACTGACAAAAAAAAAAGCAATTAGATATTCACAGCAGTATACTACAATTATAGGGGACCAATGCAGAAATCCTGCTCTGATACAAATGTTTGTTTCATGAGGGAAGAGTTTGTCTCTGAAGTCATGTAGGAATCTTCTATGCAATTATAAATCAAGAACTGATCAACCTGTTTTAATATATATATATATATATATATATATATATATATATATATATATAATATATATTATGTAGAACCATAAATTCATTTAAAGAAGCACTGATGTATAAATATTTACAGATTCTCATTTAATAGAAAGCTCACAATGTGTTCTGTCTGAAGGTGCCTTAGTTTTTACCCCTAAGTGCATATTGGCCCCCCTATGAACATTTTCTAGAGCTGCCCCTGTTACCGACTGCCTGCAGGTGACTCTATGATAGTTGGAATTGTCTCATTTGGTGGCATAGAGAGGGATCTGCAGATAGCAAACCAGGCTGATGTTAGCACCAATAGAAACATTAATTACACTGATCAAGAAGGACCAAAATTGTTTTCTGTATAGACCGAGCTCTTGTGGGCTTTTCTGGTTTAAACAAAGAGCCCACATGAAAAAATAAAAAATAAAAAAACAAGCCACTGTATGACTCTGGATTGTCTGTCAGGTTTTACCTGAACATCAGCAGCATTTTTAACATCAAAGAGTCAGAATCCCGGGTGACGACTCCTTTGAGTGGTTTAACCATAAGCTAACTCTGTCTGTCAGGGCGGCTCTATCGGTATCCTCATAGAGTGGAACTGCGATCTGGATAAGGACGCCTCACAGTGCAATCCGAAGTACAGCTTCACCCGTTTGGACATGAATTTGAACAACTCTGTCTCATCAGGTTACAACTTCAGGTGCGTCCTTTAAATGGTTTCTATTCTGCTTCCCTTTCTCCTTTTTAACACATTTATTACCTTTCCCCTCCAGATATGCAAGGTACTACAAAGATCCAGAGGGAGAAACTTATCGCACACTATACAAGGTGTATGGGATTCGATTCGACATCATGATAAACGGAAAGGTGAAAATTTAACGTTAGCATTTCGTTATGAAAACAGTGGGTTAAAAAAATTTTGAACAGAGCATTTAATCTTTCTAAAGGGCAATTGAAATAAAATTCAAAGAAACTGTCAACACAAACCAAGTGATCTGTCCAAACACATATTAGTAATAATAGTATAGTGTTCAGTACTTAACCACGTGGATGTTTTCCTTTAAAAATTATCATATTGATGTTTTGCAGGCTGGGAAGTTCAACATCGTTCCCACAATAATTGCGATTGGCTCTGGTGTTGCTCTGATGGGTATAGTAAGTAAATTATTTATGCATTTATCGGGCACCGCGATACAAACATGCTTTATCCATCTTAGGTTTTTCACATTGAGTTACATTACAGATCGATACTTTAGGGGGTTTTATTCCATCTAATGAAATAGACCAGTTAAATGTAACGCATTGTTGTAGAAGGGAAGGAAAACTACACCTAGTTTTAGCATTTTTAAAGAAAACTATTCAGTCTGACTTTTTTTTTTTAATTCTGTCAAAAAATTCCTAATTTATCTGCAAAAAAATCTTGAATTCAGTCTGATTGGATGGCATCTGTTAACAGCAATTTTTAAAACTTCATTAAAACGACATTCTGATATATAAATATTTAATCTAAGCAGTTCCACTCTAGCTCTAAAGATATGTCTAGAGTTGTTGCTGGAACATTTTCCTGGCTCCAGCCGGTTTCCTTCCAGTAAATTAGTATTTCAGAGCATTTAGCTACTTCTATCTGTTCTTTCTGAAGAACAGCAGGTCCAGGATAGCGTCACCATGTCAGTTTGTTTTTAAAGGAATTTCATGCAATGCTTGTTTTCCGGGGGGAAAATAATTTTTTTATTTTCTCTGCTCGTGGCCCATTATTCCTGTCTGCTAAAGCTTTGCTTGATTGAACCTCCAAATACATTTAATTCAACAAAAAGGACTTTTTCTTGACACTCTGTCATTAGGCCAGATTTGAAGCACGCATCGCTAATCGTAGCAGTGTTGATAAAAGATGTGGATCTTTGCAGCTCCTCCAGAGCCTCCATGGTCCACTTGGCCACTACAATAGTTTGCAGTTTTTCCAAGCTGTTTTAATTTTCAGATGGACTAAACAGAGCTCTCTGAGTCGAAATGTTGCTTTTCAACCAAACCAGTTGCAGTTTCTTGGTCTCCATTTTGCCCTTTCTGTCAGACTATGTAAGGTTTTCCTTCCAAATCACAATTAAGCAGTGTTTTTGTTGGTTTTTTACTTAGAATCTTAAAATTCATCTAAGTTTATTTTGACAGCAGGGCACTCTATCACATTTTCATAACCGGAATATTATGAACTTCTGCAGCTTTTTGAAACATCCTTGGTCTTACAGGGAGCCTTTGTGTGTGATATGATACTGCTGTACATGATGAACACCAGCTCCTTCTACCGAGAGAGGAAATTTGAAATAATCAACTTTAAGTAAGGCTCTCTGGCTTAATCCTCCTACCCATCACCTTTCACTGAAGCTTTTCAAATCCATGCTGTTTTTCTTTTTTACAGAAAAGAGAAAAATAAACAGAAGGATGGGAATCGAGATAAGAGATCCAGAAAACCTGCAGCAGAAGAGGGAGCAGCCAACTCCCTAAAAACGCCGGAGGAAACTGAACTCACAGTGGAACCTTCTGCTGAGAGCGTTGCTGCCTTGGAGAAACGGGGTCCCACCGTTCCACGTAACACGGGGCAGCGCTACTCCTCCGTCCTCTCCAAACAAGGCACGGTGCCAAAGCATCACATCACTTTCTCTTCACACAATTAGGAATGCAGGCGACTGAAGTCTGCCTCCAGAGGTGTCTTTAACGCTGCAGGTGGTGGATCCCAGTGTCAGACTGCTGGCCCAGTCACTGGCTGAGCTGACTGAGGATTTATTCACGCAGGGGAAACCTCAGTGCTCTGCAGCCCACAACAGAGACCAGAGGGCTGATAACCCAGAAAGGTGGCAGCGTCGGGGCTATTGATGATTCTGTTCAATGTTTTGGGTTTTTGAGGAAAACTACATGGATGTTTTGGTTTCTTTATATTTTGGAAAAAAAATCTTTATTTTTCATCAAACCATATGAGGACGCAACAGATTAATGGGACTGGAAATGATTGGGCTCAAAGGGAGCTAGCATGTTTATATCAGGTGTAGCTTTGTAAGTCAAGCGCTGAGCTACAGGCAGTTCCAACAGCATCTGCCAGTCATAACACAAAGGTAACCTCACAGAAACATTAACAGCGCCTATAGAGGTTGCATTTTTGATTGTTGCATCATGAGGTACATACTCTTTATACCATGGTAGATGGTATGCTTCAATGCTTTAAAATCAGGCTGCTGATCATTGTGACACAGGGACCCAGCTTCATACAACCCTGTAACGGGAGCCCCGATTGAAAGTCAGCGAATTGATGATTTGTCAGATCCTGCAGCAGCTGCCTGTAAACCGTCATCAAACCTTTGGATGTCAACATTTTCCCTGGCACCGATACATTAAACTGCTACATAGAAAAATCTACTTCATATACATCCTTGGTCTCTCTAGAGCCAAATCCGATCCTCTCCTCCTGGCTACTGAATTTACTGTTCATTGTAAGGTAAAAAATTGTGAATATCCCCATTCTCCTAAGATGTGAAAGCTCCTGAATGTAACTTGCAGACACAGTAAAAGTAAGTATGTTCATACTTGGAAGAAACACGTAAAAATGTTTTTCAGTTCACTGTTTTGTGAAAGGTTTTTATGAGCTGCTGCTTTTCCATCTGCAACTTTCATTTTAGCCAGTGGCCACAAATTATTTGATTATGTAAATATTGGAGCAGAGACTCTCAGTTTTGTCTGTGTCAAAATGGATGGCAACAATTTTTTTTTCTTCCATTTGTTCATATGTACCCATGTTGAATTACTGTACGAGGCATTAACAGATAAATGCAAAGCAACATGCACAGATGTTTTTATTCCAATCACAGTTGCAATAACTTCATGTCTTACATGACTTAATTAGGATTTTACTAAACCTAAGAGATTAATTGTGGTCATTGCCTCTCTGGGCTGAGCACAGAGCAGGTGTAGTGGAAAAGGAGGACACGTAATCCTGCCTACAGTGAAACATCTACTCATTTAGGCTTTCACTACAGAGGTGTGCTACAAACAGCAGGCCAGACAAACCTAATGATTTACATAACTTCAAACAGGAACATATGAAGGTTAATTGTGGGCGATCGTCTTAGTATACGTGCACCATTCCATACAGGAAAGTCCAGAACAGGACGTAGGTGAAAAGGCCCCCGACGAGGCCTCCGGTGAAGAGGAGCCGCCGTGATTTAAAGCACTTGTTCCACCTCCGTCCAGCCTTGAGGATGAGCAGCAGGGAGAGCAGGAAGGAGGAGAGGAAATAGAAAATGAAGCCGTACAGTCCAGTCAGCCCCAGGATGCCGGCCGTGGCTCCTGAAAGAGCGGACACGGAGGTGCGGCAGTAGTCCAGCACGGCCGCGTTACCCCTTACGGCCACTTCGCTGATGAACTGCGGTCCCTCGCGCTTGGCCCCAACTGTTGCCATCTTGGGCTTTGTTTGACCACCAGAGGGTGCTGCTGTGACAGGAAATAAGTTTAAGATGCAGTGTTAGGTCTTTGTTTGAGTTACTCATCTAATCTAAATTATCATCCTGAAAACCTGTGGAGAGATACCATTTACAGATTCAAACGCCGCATTCAATTTTGCACCAAATGCATTAAAAAATGTGTAGCTAGAAAGATGGCATGAAGTATTAAGGTTATTTGAATTATCTTAATGGTACATGTGCATTTATTCATTTACACACAAAGGTTAGTTCTGCAGTGAGACATTTGGGCTCTGAAATATCTCCATTTCATAAAAAATAGAACCTTCAACCAGAGGCTTTAATCAACTACTATGCAGTTTAGATGTCTTTATGTCAGTATTGAGATTAACTGAAGTTCCTTCATTTTAACCCAGGTTCAACTTGATACTAAAGAAAAATGATATTTGATCCAAGAATAAGCACATCCTCTTTTTGGCTCTATATGTCTATAGGATTATTATGACCATGTTAGGTCTGCTTTCTAAAGTTAAAATACAGTTTATTTTAATAATTTCATTTATTTCATGTGCTTAACTAAATAGAACTGAGTCTAAGAATTGAAATTCAATAAGGATGAGATGCAACAGGACACTGGCCAACAACCACAATCTTATTGTTCTATGCTAAACTGATTAAGCTATATTTCAACTATATATTCAGTTCCTTATCAGTGAATTATACAAAATATTTAAAATGACTATAGACATGAGGCCTATTCTGAATCAGTGCTGTGTTTAAAAAAGCAAAAGAACTAAACAAGTTTAAACTTACGTTTAAACTTTCTATTCAAGATACGAAGAAAAGATTGTCAGCTGATGACTGAGCTGAATATATCCCAGCAAAGTTGCTCTGTTTATGTTTTTTTTAAAGAGCTTTATCTTGTGGGTCATTCTCATTAGAATAAGTTTAGTCTTTTGGAAACATTAGTTTCAAAGTAACAATTATTCCATGTTGTAAGGAATAAAAGGAAGATGGGTTTCAGGATTGGAGCTTAACGCCGATTTAAAATCTAAGCTGCAATTAAAAACATAAGCTATTATTTTTATTAGGGCTACAACTAACGATTGTTTTGCAAATCGATCAATCTGTTGATTATTTTTCGATTAATAATCAGATAGCCAAATGTTGTTAAAGATTTTTTACAACATTAAACCAGGTTAAACTAAACCTCCCCCCCCCCCCGAGGAGTTCCTGAAAGGACACATTGACAGAAGAAATTTTTTTTTTTAAACTCTTATATGCAAAATGTTTCTGTATATTTTTGTTACAATTTTGATATAACTGCTCAAAGTGGGTCACCCTGTCATCTAAAGGCATGTTTTAGAATCTCTATGCCCCAGTTAATGATTAACCAATTACTGAATTAGTTGACAATTATTTCAAAATCGATTCATCCACTGAATTGTTTCAGTCCTAATTTTTATTGAGATTAAATAGGAGTGAAATCTTCAACTATAGTGTCATGGTGCCTCCAGTCCTGACAACGATTCACTGTAAAATAAGAGTAATTTAACATTGTAGGAAAGACCAGGAGCTGTTTATTAAGTTATTTTCAGGGAAAGAAACAAAAAAATGACCTGGTCTAAAGAATTTTAATGTTTGAACTGACAGAAAGCCCTGCAACTTTAACATGTTACAGGGAAATCAGTTATATGTCAACGATTTATCTTAAATAATCCATAATGCGGAAAAAATAACCAAGTACAGACTCTGTCCCAACACAAAAGAGATATATTACAAATAATATTTGATTAGTTCATCTAGTGGTGGTGATAAACATCGAGATTAAGCTGGATTATCCAGAATAATATACATTTCAAAGATAACCAAGCGTTGTTGATTTAACTGAATCTAACCGGTGCATTTAAAGATTATTCAGAAAAGCTAAACAACCTAAGTTCAATGTAAATGGTGATTTATTAGAGACTTTATATGGTCGCCAAGAGGAAAAATGAACTAATATTTTTCGGTGTTAGCTTAGGCCGACATAGAGCTGACAGATGACGTCTGCTGTCAAATGGGATGATTAAATCCGGGTAGAATAACGGGCCTCAACTCCAACCACCGAGTAAACATCTACAGCCTCACAGGATCAGCCTCACTGCATTTCACACACAGAAGAGCTGCTTTACATTCATGTCACTGATGCTGCTGCTGACAGGCTAGCTTGTTAGCTTAGCCTCAGTAGCGACCACTCACCGGGTTTTAAAGACGTTTTCTGGTTCCACTCGATTAAATTATTGCTTCATAATAATAACATATATAAAGGTACTTCACAGCTTTTAAAATCAGTCGCTAAGAAATATCAGCAGCTTCAGCGAAGGGACGACGGATTCATTCTCACAGGACTGACACTCCTAGAAGAAAGTCAACCATGCTCCTTCGCAGTGCATTATGGGTAGATGCTAGTCATCAAAAAGGCTGGTGGTGCGTTCAGAGTACAAAAAAAAACTCGAACATCTTTGTTTTGTAATAGAAATGAATTTTTTTCGCTAAAAGTGTGTATAACTAAATAAATTATTAAACATAATAATTTCTAACAGATAACATCGCGGCGATTTAGTGAAAAGTAATTACTTTATTTCCAAGCTTTCCTTTTAAATTAAGTAAGACAAGAGAACAGAATACACAGAAGATATGTCTAAGAAGGTGTTATAAGGTCATTTAACTTACAGGAACAGTTTTATTCGATTAATTTAAATTTAGAGAAACATACAAAGCGATGTTAATTACAGTCGTAACTCTAGAGTTTGTTTGTTTTTTATCAATAAGTTTTAATAGTTGTAGGCATGAAGGAATTTTTTGCAGAAATCTCTCATATCGCAAGAGAACTAATAATTTTAACATTAGTTTATGTCATTGGACATTTAATAGGCTATCCCCACATTAAAGTATATAAAATGCTATTGTTTATCCAATGTGTTTATTATAAGATAGTATTAGAAATTGTATTTTTAATTCCTCCCACCCCAGACTTCTTAAAGACAAGCTGAAACTTTTGGAGTCAGCCTCCATCTGTCCCACTGGATACTGGATCTTTATCTCTCAGGCAGGTCTGTGGGGAACACCAAGATGGAGGCTACCATAGAGAAAAGCAAGGAGCTGCTGGTGGAGTTCCTGCATGTGCAAGCGCACCTGAGTAACATTGTGTGGTGAGCATCCAGGTAGCTGATACTGAGAGACTGGACTGTTATAAATACCTTGATAACCACCTTTAAACAATAAACAGAACAAACTATAAATAATATTTAAAAGAAGGTTCAAAGCAGAAACCTGCTGAAGAAGTAAAGATCTAGTTGACTGCCAGAGAGGCTCTTTAAGGCATTTGATGTCCCTGTGGAGGAGTTAATTGGAGCAGCTGAGAGAGATGGTGGACTCATGTAAAAATAACATTTTGGACAGTGTCTCCAACCCTATGCATGAATTGTTTGGAGAGTTAATGAGCTCTTTACCATTGTAGAAATGTACAATGAGCTTTATGGAAGTTTCTTCCTTCCAGCAGCTTTAAACTTTTTAACATTCAGCATTTTTAGTGTGTTGCTTTTATGCATAAATATACATACAAGTTGAGCACATTTTTCAAAGCCACCCCACTCTGCTGCCTGCTTTGTTTTTTTTCTTGTTCTGCAGGCTACTTTTAACCACTAATAGCTGTAAAGTATTTTTAATGCTGCAACTATTCCGTCAGTGGAGTCAGTCAATACTAATTTCTGTTTTTATACATATTTTTAATTTTCATGTCTATACAGATAGCAAATACAATCTTAATATTAATTTAAATAATTACTTTGTAATGCTATAAATTCTAGATAATTGAAAATTTTGGGGAATTTGTTTTAAAAAAAATACTTTCATGGGAAATTCAAATAGATAAGAT
>NW_015150803.1:729906-764362 GCF_000732505.1 Cyprinodon variegatus
CATTACATTTTCACACAGGTATCTGTACTTTCTATCCCTTACATTTTTTAAACAAATAACAAAAGCAACTGTGCAACTAAGTAGAAAAAGTAAACAATTAGATGTCAGTGCAGAGCATATAGATACTTTAGAGCATATAGATAATGTCGAGCATATAGATATATAATAATAAAACAATATAACATGTAACATGAATATATAAGTTACGTATGAAATGTATATGACATGTTAACGTGTTGTATATTATTAGAATATATATATATTATAGTTTATAATATATTGTATATGTATAATAGCATTCAATTTCAGTCTGCATCTTCAGGTTTGGGCACAGGTCTTACTGCCTGTTGGTCCAGGATCCCCTGTAGCAGGTTGATTACCCGTACAAAGGCGTGGGACCTTTCTCCTCGCTGTATTCGGTCCACCATGTTGGCTACCAGCATCCCAAATGCAATGAAGTCATCTTGGGCCGAACGCTTCCTCTCTAATATCTCCTCCAGACGCTGATCCAACGGCTCCAACTGCTTCACAATGTCCGCGTCATTCAAGCGCCTCCGCTTGGTGACACCATGTGGCGTAGAGGGCAGAGATGAAGGTGAGGTCCTCGGCTGAAGAGGTGCAACTATTCTGAAAACGGTCTGTAATCAGCATTTTTGTCTTACCCAGTATTTCATGTTTTCTATGTGTTAACCCATAACCCCTCCTGCTGGGGCAACTAAACTTGTACAAGCATCAAAAATGAAGCAGTTTTTGCTGCTCCTGCTGCGTTTGGTGTGAACGCAGGACTGCGGCAGCAGCAGCTTTCAATAGAGCGTCCATTGAAAGATAAAAGTTCTATTTTCTGTTGCTGTTGTTCAATAAAAGTACGTTTTAAGATAATTTGAAGCGAGAATATTATACTTTAAAGTGTCATTATGTAGTCCATTTACCGATTTAATGCGTAATTTAAAAAAAGTTTCCGAAGTTGAGAGCACCGCGGCAACCAGCAGAGCTCCGAGGCTAACGGCAGCCAGAGGAAACCGCAGCCCCTCTGCAGCAGCCCTCTGTCGGCATAGCAGTGTGTGAAGGACCGCTGGGTCTGATGGCGATTTTTGACTCAGCTTTGGAATCAGTTTTGGAAGGATTAGACTTGGGGTTTTCGTTGAAACATGAGCAGGAAGAGGCTCTACGCTCATTCATTTTTAAGGAGCACATATTTGCCGTTTTACCAACAGGCTGTTTGTTTACATTTCCCCACCAGCTTTCTGTCGCGCTTACTACGTCACAGTCAGTCGCGCTCATTGGTCAGAGCGTTGGCCAATAGGCACAGACAGTGGTTTGAAAAACAACGGGTTCTCACCAACAATCTTCCGATGTCTCATTCATCGGAGCGAGACTAAATTACACATTTCATCTCCCATTAAGTCTGGTTTATCAGGCTACTCTTGGCCAGGACTCCCTTGAAAAATAGGTTTTTAATAAAGTGTAATAATACTCACTGCTGCCACCCTCCGGTTTAATGGAGAACTGCTTGTTCCGCCAAATATCCCCACTCACAGTGTTAGAGAATCTTAAAAAAAAAATCCTGGATAAAAAATTTTATATGGTCTGTCTGAAACCTCTAAAAAAAAAAAAAAAATCATTAAAATCCGTCGATAACAATTTAGGTTGTGAACACAAACAGACACAAACCGTCCTAAAAACCTACATCCTCGGCGGAGGTAATATTATAATTTCAGATTTTATACTCCAATCCAGAATGTGGCGGTAATGCATCAGAAAACTGTTTAACAACCACCATAAAAAAGCAGAAGAAGAAGAAAGTCGACTTTGCCTCCAGGATGATGTGCCATAGTTAGTAGAGCCAGCAGCCATGCCTAAGTTCATCCTGGGGATAGATGTGGGAACCACTTCGGTCAAAGCTGTGCTGCTGGCAGCGGACTCCAGGACTGTGGCCGTGGGTCACTCTGAACCCACAGCTGCCAATCTCAGCGACGTTAGAGGAATAAAGGTGAGCTGTCAAACTTCCCTGTGCAGCTGAGGGACACAGCTGAGCCTCTTGCTCTCTGTTTGGTATCCAGGCTAAGGAGCAGGACCCCGGCCTGATCATAAACGCCCTGAACCGCTGTTTGGCTCAGCTGCCCAGAGACAAGCTGCAGCATGTTAGCAGGGTCGCTCTCACCGGACAGATGCACGGGGTTCTGTTCTGGACTGCTAAGGGGGGTAAGAGGACTTCCGGTCTGCTGATTTCAAAATAAAGCAACAAGCTGCACACATAAAGGCTGTTTATTTATCCAGGATGCAGGCTGGATATGGCTGATAAAAATAGAACAAAGTTTTATGATCTGTCACGGTAGTTAAATATTAATGAAATGGACTTGGACATATTACAGCTGCCATAGATCAGGGCTCTGCAACATTTCAAATCCAAATATGCATTTTATTCTGAGTCCTGCTAAATAAAAGTCTTCTAGAGCAGCTGCATATTAAATTACCTTTTAATAAAACTGAGCGCATTGTTTTGGTTAAATATCTGCTGTAGGAAATCTGTTGCCATCTTAAACAACCGACATTTTGTGTTTTTTTTAGCTTTTAAAATAAGAAAAAAACAAAATGATTGATCAAGATGAAGTATTGATTTTATTTATTAGGGAATTAGTTGATCTAAAACAAACAAACACGACTGCTAAACTGATGAAAAGTAAAATAGATCTAAAACACATTTCTGATCCTTTTAATGTCATTTTGTTGTGAAAATTCAATTCAAGTATTTTTTTTATAAAATACATTATATTTTCTAAAACTGGCATTTCTTATTACACTTATTACCAGATTCTACAATGCGACACTACAACAGCAATAACTTTTGTGCAATGTATCATTTGCAATCATTATTTAATACCCTTTGCAATAACCTGTTTCTCTACATTTGACACCCAGTGCAATAACTATATATCTAAATATTCATCTATATAAATACCCTGTGCAATAATCCTGTATAATAATCCTGATAAATAAGAGACTTCAGCTGTCATATTTACCCCCCATGCACCTTTTCTTCCTTTTGGCACCTTCTTCTTCTTTTTGACTATTTAAGCCGATGTACATTTCTCCACTTTGAGATCAATAAATTCAATCAATCAGTCAATCAATCCATCACATAAAAATAAAAGTATCTTCATGACATTGTAATTGCAAAAAACAATCACTTGGTAAAATAAAAAAAAATCCAAAAACATTTTCTATTAGAAAGTCATGAAAAACAGAATGAGAGAAACATTGTTTTTTTGTCACAACATAATCCTCAGAACATTAATGCTGATACATAAAATTAAATGATTTACTTTTTGACTTGGCTTATCAACTTTTCAGATGAATGTATTCATTTTGTACCTTAACCTTTTAATTATTTTTCTTTAAACTAAATTTACAGTTGCTAACATATCACACACTGTAGGCAACATTAGATTTCTGTTGTTTTTCTATGATGGAGTTGCTCTCAGCTTTGAAACAGAGGTGAACCTTACAGAGCCTGTAGACCACATCTGACCTCACAATTTCCCTCGTTTGCTGTAAAGTGGTGTTCATGACCAAAAATGATAACTTGCAAAAGGATCCAAAGAGCCACATGTGTTCCCCTGCCATAGACCCTTCAGGTGTGAACCAGTAAAAGTAGATAACATAGGGCCAGCCTGTGGAGTGGTTGTTAAACTATTTGTCTCATTCCAGCATTTCGTTTTTCATCACTAAATTTATATTTACTTTCCCTCAAAGATTAGATTATGATTCTTTCAAACAGCCACTGGAAACAGAAACGTAGTTCAATCCAACTGCAGGTGACTGGAGAACAGGATTCTACCACGCTGTGGTCTTTACCATGCTTGCCCTCATGGGAAATGCTGCCTTCCTGCAGGTATAACAATACAGCTTATGTCCACTAGGGGGAGCCAAAATCAACCAGACCTGAAAGTTCTTCAGTGCTGCTTTAACAGTAGTTTATGTGGTTGAAATGATCTAGTTATTAAAAAAACACGTTCAGTAAATAAAGGCTTCAAATTCCATTTAAAGCTATAGTTTTAAAGGTATGAAATCTATAGTTGGCAACCTGATCTGTCCAGCAGCCGACTGCAGGCTGGCTGCCTGATCAGGTAGCTTGACTGATTAACCCATTTGTATCGGCCTCTGCTTCTAGTTTTAATCTGTAAGGAGCAGAATGGCGCAGTGCATAATGGTGTAATATGAGACTCTGCATGATAAACACTTGGAATATTCCACTAGTGGGTTTAGATTATTTTTTTTTGTGTGCTGTTTCCAAATAAACAGATTTCTTTTTTATCCCTGTCAAAAAATATATATGTATTTTGTCCCTGATTTGTTTTGTTTTTCTTAGAATATACGTCTATCCATGTTTTTTCTTGCTATAATTTTAAAATGAATACATAAGTAAAACATGCATTTAAAAAAAATTTGCTTAATCTTAGCTCTAATAAGGAGAGTTCCTCCTAGAGGCTGTTGGACATTAAACCTATCACTGCTCCCAGTAAACGTTTTTGAAAAGTTTTATTTTTCTTTTTTTGTAACCAGTCTTTTTTCAAGTTTTGTATATTTTTATTATCTAACTCGGTTGCACGTTTCCTCAAATCTGAGTATACTATTCTTAGTAACTGCATAGTATTTTTTCTTATGCAGATAATTTCCCCCCTGCATAGTTTATGTTCTGTTTTTATATTTTCTGTTTCTGTGACTCTAAATGCTTTGATGTGTCTGGAACAGATGAACCGCCCCACTAATAAAATATATTTCTGTTTCTATGCCATTTTATTTTTCATTTCACATTTGCTTAACCAGGAAAAGTTGAATTGAGATTAAATCTCTTTAATCTCTTTAATGTCAACATTCAGCCAACAAGCAAAAGTCAAAATGCTTATGAAAGTACGCCAGAAGTTGACAGTTTTAGATTTTTTAATAGAAATTTAAACTTTCCAGAGTATGTTAGGATAAAACAGGAATTTATTATTATTTCTAAACAAAAGGAAGTGAAGCGTTTAACTGTTTTTGGGATCTTGTATCAACCAGGGGTGTATCGGAGAATTTGGCGATACGATTGATTTGTATCACAATTATCCTCTGATATACCAATACATTTAGAAAGACAATTATTATTATTATTATTTTAATAATAAAGTTTTAGAAAAACCTCAAGATCTTGTTGCTCTGCTGGTGCAGAGCATCAGAATAATAGGTTGTAGGGCAGTACTCTGCAAACTATCAACTAGAGGTTCAAGGATTATATAAAAGTAAGACAATTAAAAATATAAATATATATACATTTTACATTTAAGCTCCATTTAATCTTATTTTGACTAACGTCTTATGAAATATCCCTATATTGGTCTTATGAATAAACAAATATTGTCTAAAAAATACTGTCATATTTGACACAATCATGTTTTTTTCTACACCCTTAATATTAACTATCTTAGCTGTTAGTATGTTTATTAACAAAGGTTAAAAGCTCACAGTTTAAACAGAGCAGCTTTGCTGTACTTTGTTTAGCCTTTCTGTTAGTCACTAAAACTCTTGCTCTCTCTCACTGAACGAACAGCAGACGTATCTTTTTCATGGCTTCACACATACATGTTCCTTCTCTGACATCCTGTTAGCCTCTGCTTGGATCGCCGCCACCAGCTACTGTACAGATATAAGGGGTCATTTTTGTTGCACTGGTGGTTATAATCTTTCTAAACATCATCACCCAAGTTAAACATAGAATATCTGTTTACCCAGGCTGCGATTGGTCAGACCGGGACTTTTTCACACCCAGAGACACCAGCCAGCTGGTCACATGGCAGGACGGACGCTGCAGCAGTGACTTTCTGTCCTCCCTCCCAAAGCCGGAGTCTCATCTCGGGCTTTCAACAGGCTTCGGCTGTGCAACGATCTTCTGGTACATGAAACACAGGTTGGTACACACTCAGTCCTTTCAGGAGCCACTTTCAGCAGTGAATAAATACGTTTTTCTGGTTCCACTGCAGCCCTGAGTTCCTGGAGAACTTCACAGTCGCTGGTACCATCCAGGACTACGTGGTGTCCATGTTGTGCGGTTTGGACACATGCATGATGACGCCTCAGAATGCAGCCAGCTGGGGCTTCTTCAACACTGCAACCAATCTGTGGAACGAGAACATGTATGTAAAAGTTCATGTTCTATGGCCTGTGCACGTATGATCGGAGATTATAACCACCTAACAGTTTGCTCCACCACTACCGGAGGTCTGTCTAACTGAACAAACTACATTGTGTGCATGCTGTAGTCTGAAGGCTGCGGGCTTCCCTGTTCGTCTGCTTCCTCGCTGTGTGCCATCTGGTGCCTTGGTGGGACAGACATGCTCTGCCTGGCATGGCGTTCCTGCAGGTACACCAGTAGGGGCCGCCCTGGGAGACTTCCAGTGCTCCGTCTACTCCTGCATGAGTGCGCCAGCAGATGCAGGTGAAACAGGAAGTCGTTAATGCATTTAGTGCATTATGATCAACATAAAGATTTTAATGCATTTTAAATAAGCCATGATAAGACATGATATGCCTAAAAGTGACCTTTTCTGTGGTCAACTCGCTGAAGTCTAACAAAGTTGATGTGATTAATGCATGACCTTCTTTAATGTTTGAAAATTTTCTCATTACATCTTGGCACATAAGAAGTATAAAAATACTGTCTATTTCTTATAGGTTATTTCGTTTTTAACATTTCCCAGTTCTCAACATCAGCACGTCAGCCCAGCTGACCTTCGCCATGCCAGCTGACTTCGAACCTCCTGATTCCCCTCAGCCTGAGTCATCCATCTCCTACTTCCCTTACTTTGACTCGTCATACTTGTCTGTGGCAGCGTCGCTCAATGGAGGGAACGTCTTGGCCACTTTTGTGGACACATTGACTGCCTGGATGAAGGAACTTGGTATGTTTTTTGTTATGCAATGCCTTGCAAAGGTCTTCATTCTCCACTAATGTGGTCACATGCCATCTGCAGACATTAAGGCTTATTTGATGAAAGAAAAACCCACAATGGTGACAGAAATAACCTGAATCTGACAAATCTGAAAATGGTCATATGAGATTTCTTTTCAACCATCAGTGTCTGCTCATCGCTCTGTTAGCCATTTCCCCAGCTGAGCTGTGAATCCAGACTTATTTTCCTTTAACATCGGCTTCTTTTATGCCTCTTTTTACACCAAGACCACATTGGTATTTTTTCTCTCTCTCAAAATATTCCTCCACCTAAGCTGTTGATTTCTGCTCCTCTTTCAGAGTTTTATTTGGAATTTGAGGATGTGGAGTTTTATTTTAACAATCTCTGATTAAAGCTCTCTTTGTATCAGTTTAGATCTGCTGTTGTGTCATAAAGTTTCCATTGAATAGATTAAACAGAGCTCTGTGAGATGAAATACTGTTTTCTAAACTTGTACCCACTTATGTTCCTACAGTCATCATTGCTATTAACATTAACTCTGAGGGTGAGCAAGAAAAGGTACTAAGAAACCATTATTTTTATAGAAAACAAAGCGAAATCTAAAAATTTGGTTCATAAAGAAGGAAACTGTATTTAGCTTTTATGGGAATTTCCACTAAATGTGACGTTATGAGTAGAAATGTGTTTATCTAGGAAGTGATCTGCTGATTATTGTCATTATTGACAGTGTTTCTCATTTCTGCACAATAACTGAAGCGTAGCTAATTTAATGGACGCTGTAGTCACATTGTAACCTGAGCTGTTTATTTTCAGAGCTGATGGTTTTCCTTTTGGTCAGTTCAGTTGCTTTTTTAAAGCGAAAACTCAAAACAAGCTCTTCCTTTACATTTGTTCTGCACATTTAACAGAGCGTACCATCTGCACACTGCTCCATTTTGCCAATTTAGCCACTTTAACACAAAGTTCACATCAGTTTGAACCTTTTGTGTTTGATGTCGGGTAGCAGTCAGATCAGCAGCAAGTCTTGCTTTAGTGATCATTACAGATGTTGCTGCAGACAGGAAGCAGGGCGGTCCTAAAATAAACTGGAGGCAAACTTTGGTTCTTAGTCGGCTCTAACAGCAATTTAGAAGTTGATGAAGTAGATGAGAAGCACCTTAAAGCCCGTCTACCTAAAATACGGTGACTTTAATGCCCTGAGTTGCCATTACATGGCCAATTTCTGATTGATTTAAATAAAGCTCATAAATAGCAGAAGGTCTATTCTATTCATTAGCTATCAATAAACACACATTTGTCTTTTATTCCTGCATGAGTGTGTTGTGGAACTGCCTTTACTTCATGCATTTTCATTGTAAAATAAAACAAGTATTTCTGCGCCCTAATTCTAGATCATAGCTCTCCTACTTTTCTATTTCTATATTTTCTGAGCAACTCTATTAAGGTAAACTTTGAGCAGAAAAAAAATAGATTTCTGTTAGACTGTTGACTTTCTGACGTTATTTGTTAATCATAGATTAAGATCAGAGGGGATGTCGCACCATGTGGGATGTAGGCATGTTGGTGTTACACAGTTCTACATTAAGCAAGCAATAAAATAATTACAACAGTGACCTTATCAAGTGTTTCTAACATCTTCTGATAGCAGTTAGCACTATGTGCAACCTTTTAGACAAGTTAGACTGACCTTCTGCTTCCTTTAAACCCCGACAGGCGCAGAGCTGAGTGACTCATGTATGTATGAGAAGCTGATTGGCTGCGCTCTCAACCAGGAGACCAGTGACCTGACGGTGAGCCCCACCATCCTGGGGGAAAGACACAACCCCCTCTGCCTCGGTCAGGTCTCCAACATCTCTACCTCCAACCTCTCCCTGGGTCACGTGTTCAGAGCGCTGTGCCGTGGCATCGTGAGCAACATCGTCTCCATGATGCCTGTGGAGCGCCTGCAGCAGGCTGGGGTGGGGCGGATCCTGGGGAGCGGGAGCGCCCTCACTCGCAACGAGGTGCTGAGGCAGGAGGTGGAGAGGGCGTTTCCTCTGGAGGTGGTTTACGGACAGAATGCAGACTCTGCTGTCGGCGCAGCCATGGTGCTTTCAGACCGGCTCTGAACAATCTACAGGGAAACAAGCATGTTTACATAATCAGCTGAGATTTTTGCACAATTTTGGACACATTGGTGTAATTTAACGGTTTTGATTGGATAAATTAACAGGACTGCTTAAAGCAGATTTAAATATAACATTTTGATTTCTGGAGGAGATTTGAAACTCTTATAGAAACCTATGAGGACTTTATTCCCTTTAAGTGGGGATGTTGTGTAACGTATCGATTAAAGGTACAGTGCTTTGCTCCTCCTCTTCAAACTGTATGCAGCCAAACAAAGACCAGATATCTAAAGCGTGTAAATTTTAACCATCCTACTCATAGTCATCTTCCGCTTTATCGTGGACCGGGTCACATGGGCAGTAGTCTAAGCAGAGACATCCAGACGTCCCTCTCCCCAGACACCTTTTAATGCTTTTATACTTTTGTTTTTTAACTAGTTTTGAATGCGTTGCTACAGTTGTTTTGATATTTAGCCAGTTCATCCATCCAGATGCTGCCTTTTAGGAGGCCATCATTAATAATTTTTTACACTGGTTCTTAAAGAAGAAAGATTTTTTCTTTTTATAGACATATGCAAAACGTGCATCTTACTTAAACAACGATGTCATAGATCCATTTCTTTCTCTAACGGCGCCTCTTTGCTCCCATGCTGCTGTGTTTCCCTCACAAAGGTTCTCTACACATACCCGGCGTTGTTGTCTTTGGTTTTTCTGTCCAAGCTCCACCAAACCGCCTGGCTGATCCTAGCTGACATGCTAAAGTTTTTAGTGGCACTGCATGAACTCAACACCTTGGTGTGGACTTAGATCTTTGAGCACTTAGTTCAAAGGTCAGGGTGGTATGGAGCTGTGTTAGTGTCTTTTTATCAGAAATATCTTTGCTTTATTTTTTAACCATTAGTGCATGCAGTTTACATAATACACGCTGCACTAGAGATGGTGCCTTTTCATTCAGCTGTTTGCGTGTTTGTAAATGACAGCGTATAAGTACCTCACCTCCTGTTAACAGACACACTCTGCTCTCTCAAAATACAGGAGGGACGGACTGGAGCAATGTTTTTTTTTCTTTCTTTCTTTTTGATGACAGGGAGTTAAGTTTGAGAGGCTGGAAAGAAAGTATAAAGATGGCATACAAGTGGAAAAAAAAGAGCAAAAACCTGATACATAAGTTATATCAGTAAATCAAGAGGAAGCTTGCAAATACTCAGTTAGGCTCACGAAAGGGAAATAAAGCATGTTTGTGGTTATAATGTTGTTATCATTTAACTAGAAGGTGGATCATAAAACAGATAACTTAAAGAAAGTGGGAGTGATATGCTTGATTAAAATGTTTTGATGATGTATCAGGCTTGAACAGATGCGGCGTCTAACGAGGAACTGATGTCCATAAAGAATATCATTTAAAATTGAAATTATATATTTTATATATTTGTTTTGACGGCTATATTCCATTAGAAAAAAAATGAATGTCCTCCAGTTTTAAGAATGTAGAGAAAGAAGAAGAGTTGGTTAAATTTTAGGAATAGCCACTTAATACCAAAGGATTCATTAAGTGCAGTATAAATGTATATATATTTAATATCTGCATATAGATTGAAGAGAATTTGCAAATCATTGTCATTTCTCAGATGTTTTATGTTCTTATTTCTCTTCAGAAACATGTTTAGATTGCAGATGACAGTCTGCAGAATATCAGTTGAAGCACATTTTGCCAAAGTGAGTATTTTTCAGATCTTTGGAGTTCATGAAAATGGGCTATTAGCACTTATCAGAGTAGAAGAGATCACAGCTGCAGCGGAAATCCCAACTTACCATCAGTGATATCAGGGAATATATCATCCAGACATCACAGACCCTGATCTAGAAACCAAAAGTCTATTTATTGTAGCGTTTCTGTTCTCATTTTAGTCTCAGAGTATTAATCTCGACTGAATCCTAATTAACTGCAAATCCAATACTTGAAGAAAACAATCTTAAAGTGTCTGCTTTCTTGTAATACATTTTGAAAAGTTGTAAATGAAGAAAATGTCAGTTTTATAATAACAGATTAAAAGACTGAAATTTTTCTTACATTCCTCTTTATTTTGCTTCTTTGACAATAAAAAGGTCTTGATTAATAATCAGAATAACCTTTATTGTGTCCACACTTCTTCTAGCAATTTGGCATATTTGCAGGATAAAGTGTCTGCTTAGTAAGTAAAGAAGTAAAGCTTTACATTAACACTAGTGCCTTCAGACAAATGTAAATGATATAAATTCCCAGTTTAGACCAACATGAAGTTGTACTTATTTTTAAAGTTGAAGGAAAATAATTCATGGTTGATTTTTCTTTTTTTTTTTAAGTCTGAAATTGTGGTACAAGTGTATTACCTCCCCTTTACAATAAATAAAAAAACAACCTAGATAGAACTTAGTGTAGGTTTTAGGGCTACAAGAAAAACACTGTGGGCTGGAGTGTAAAACATGGCCCTCAAGATAAAACACGGTGGTTGCAGCATCATGAATATATACCTTATTTTAGCCAAGACAGAAAAGCTGGTCAGAGCTGTGAGGAAGATATATTGAGTGAAAAACTCAAAGATAACAGAGGAAAATCTGAAGAAGAAACTTCCAGCTGGAGAATAGAACTAAATGGCCAACCAGATTAACCGTCAGACGCTTTATATCCAAGAATATTTTTTTCTTAGAGTGTCCCAATCAAAGTCCAGACATAAAATAGCTGAGAATTATAATGAAAAATTGTTGTTTTCCATTCATTTAAAAGGTGTCAGTCTCTAGATTTACAAAGGTGGTAGAGACGTACCTGGAAAAGAGTTAAGCTAAGACCTGACTTAGTGGGTAGGGGCTAAATCAAAAGCAGGTTTCACTTATTACTTGTAATAAATGGTTATAACATATTTTCCTTCCAATTAACAAATATGCTCTACTTTAAAGTTGTAATCTTGCACAAAAGGGAATGTTTTTATGAATCGGGTTAGAGGAAGCAGTATGAAAAAACATTTGACAGAGAAACATAGAAGGGATCTAATGGAGGATGGAAGAAGAATATGCAAGTAAGGAAATTAGCAGGTTAGACGGCACCAGTGGTTTAGTGTTTGTGTTTATTAACTTTAGATCAGAAGGTAAGTTTATAACGTCTCCATGAACAGTTAAGGTTCCAGAAGTAGAATTGACATAATTTTACACAATTCAACACATTAAAACGTGAATTATGATGATGATAAGAGTAAATAAAGGCAGATTAATTTACCCAAGCATGCAAACACATCTACAGCATAGAAACATCAAATGTCAGCATTACTCCTGGTCAACAACTCTGCAACATGCCGTAGAGTCTTTCCATATGTGATGAGGTACACAACTGAGGGCCGAGGCAGGATCTGATCCCCAGACTGCCAGGTGAAAGTCATGCTTGCTGACCATATCACAAGGGGCATGGTCGGTCGGAGGCATAGTGACAGGACCTCACACTGTCACACACATGATTGCATAACTATCATTTCCACATCTGATTTTATTTTGGAACAATTGTAGAGTTTTGCCTCAATATGCCTCAAAAGAACATTTAATTTTCATATGCTTTAGATATGAATAAACAGAAGCATATTAAACAAACCTGAATAAAATGAACCTATTTTGATGGGAAACATATAAACACCAAAAATTAGGGTCAATTGTCCTAATAGCAACATCTACATAAGCCTCCTAATGCCCAAGCTATTAAGCTTTGGAAATTAAAACATATTAAAAGCAAAAAGGTTTCATATGAAATAATCTGTATGTGCATGGACCAATCAAAATAAGTCCTGAGTCCACACTTACTATACCAAATCTGAAGTTTTTCTCCCAAATTATTTGTGGGAAAAAATACAAAAAAGTTATAAAACTATAAACAAATCCATAGAAAAATGAGAATCTGAAAAAGCCAACTAGAATTAACAATAAAACTAAGGACAGCATGTTTTTAAATATACTGTTTAACTTTTGCCTTCAGAGCTGATAGAATATGAAATCTGGTTCTAACAAAGGCCCTAATGCTTATTAAGGCCCTAACGAGTCTGTGAGCAACATTGATTAAGGGCCAAATCTACATGTTAAGTTAGTTACCACAGCAGCAAACCCATCCACTTCTTTGAATTAAAAAAGCCTCTCAGATGAAAGGAAAATATAACATTCAATGATTCACAGTTAAATTCCAGCTGCACACAGCGCTTTGAGGAGAACTTCAATAACAGCCCATGTAAGTTAATGACTGATAACAGGTCCATCCTGAAAACTCCAAGCAACAGAAGCTCTGAATATGGGCCTCTTATCGTGCGCTGCACCAAGTGTGCTCCACCTTCAGGAAGATCAGCATCACTACAGCTGCAGTCCCAGAGGGGTGTCATGTGGTGGACGCTAAAATCATGAGCAGTCAGACCAACTTGCAGGGTTTTTCTGGACATCTTCAACATTTCCCTGCAGCTTTCCATGATCCCTGCAGTCGTCCAATATTCAGCCTGTCTCCAATAAACTAAACACCACCTTCCCATATGGTTTCTATCATGTTGCTCTGAGCCCATCATATGACATTCTTTAACAGGACTCTCCTGTAATATATCAGCAGCATTCCTGCTAACCTGGACAGGGAGAATCCACAAAGAATGCTGTCTTGTTGGCATTTTTCTCACTCTGAATCATCTGCAGCAACCTGAAACTTGTTTTAAGAGGCTATTTGCAGACTTCAGTTCAGCCTTCATCCCTGGCATGTTGGCTCAAAGCTAAACAACCTGTGTTTATCTGCACTGCTTTGCTGCAGGATCAGTGATTTCCTCATCAACAATCCCCAGGAGGTGAGGATAGATGAACTCACATCTGCCCCATGTGCTATAACCTAAACTGAATTCACAATCAGTTTAGGTTATCTTGCTCTAAGCCTAACCCTAAGCGAGGGCCTTCCTTCCTTCCTTCCTTCCTTCCTTCCTTCCTTCCTTCCTTCCTTCCTTCCTTCCTTCCTTCCTNATGTGATTTTGGTCTCATAATGACAGTAAAGATTCTGGACACTGATGCTATCTCACTGCCTCGTGGTTTGTTGCTTTAGAATGTTTAGATTATCTTTATTCAACATTTTTATTTTTCATAATTTCACTAAATGGTTAACAAACCTTTTCATTCAAGCAGTGAAAGACTTTTAAAAACCAGTAATTTTTACAGATGGACAGATAAAAGTAAAATTTTGAATTGACGGTTCTACCAACCTTGTACTTCCAACAAGCCTTTATGTTCCTTTGCCCCATTTTAACAAAAAGGAAGTCAAGATGACGATTGACACTGGTTGGCAGATGCTCTCTAACCACAGAGAGTCACAGGACCACAACAGCTCTGAGAACCGACGCGCACAAAAGAGCAAAAAACTGAAATGAAAGCACAAGGAGGCGCCCACAGGAAGCTCTGCAGTGACTACATGAACTAAGAAAGACTTTAGCTGTATCAATCTCATGTAAGAGAAGACCAGCCTTAAACGCCCCGGACCTGGGAATTGGTAAGTTATAAGTTTGATACATTTTACCAATATGTTTCAGTGTTTCATGTTATCCTCTAAATTACTCAGTCAATCAAGATCATCATGTATGATAAGCAGAAGCTCTTTACGCAGGGATAAATCTGCTGAACTCATCAGGAAACCAATTTATGTTCAAGTCTGAAGACACGCCTGCAGTCTCTGCAGTATAAACATGTATGGTTCTCCTTAATGTGTTCTATTGTTTCCTATGAAGGGTTTTAAACAGCCTTTTAAGCACTTAGAATTTACATATTAAATTACACAATTCTTTACCTTTTTCATTCCTTAATTGGATCATCTTTAGGCAGATTTAAAGTGTAAAGACTATCCGTTTGTTGTAAGGATGACAACTTGTTTTTTTCATGACATGCTCATTAACTTCCTCTGTTAATTTTAAGCAAAAAGAAGCTTTAGAGGGCAGCATATAGGATGCTTATCAGGAACTCATCTCACATTATTTTTTAGCTCAAAGAATCAATAGATCCTCTAAAATTACAGGAAATACAGACATGTGTGGAACGTACTGCTGGATCCACTTTAACCGCGTAAAAAAAAAAACATTTAAGGAAGAAGAATATTTATAGTTTTCTTTGTGGTACAATTGAATCATTTCACAACTCAGACAAACTGAAAATAAAATGAGTCTACTTCTGTTTTCCTCTGTTTTTTGTTCTGTGTTGGTGTATAATCTTCATATGATATGGATTCCAAACGCGTGATTTCCCATTTCTCTCGAAAAGGAGAACCAAGACCCACCAATAATGTCTGTAGGTTCTCAGTCTGATTATTTTCTGATAAAGTACCTTTTGGGAGATTATTTTTACAATATTTTTGTTGTTAAAGAGCTTTAATAGGATTTAATTTGACTCCAAAGAAGAAAATATTTCCCACATCAATGGATGTGTGTAACTGCTACCATGGAGATCTTATAAATAAACAGCTTTGTTGGTCACCAGGAAGGAAGCATCATGTCTTAGAGTAGGTCTGTGCCTTTAAGGCAGGAGAGGTGGAACTTTGTGGTATATACAGGTCACAATACATTTGAACACAGCAAAAACAGTTCATCATTACATACAGGAACTTTCTCCTATATAGCTGTGCTAATAAAATATGTCACTATTTCTGATAAATATGCTGGTGAAGATTCTCAGTCATCCAGGTCATAGTTATTCCAGAAAACTTTTTATGGAATATTTCTGACATTTTTTTTCCTCTTGGTTGATATTCAGTCATGATTGGTACAGGTTCCTCCTATATAGTGGAACACCTGCTAAAGATGTACTAAAATGAAAGAAATTCATTTTCTATTGCAGTGCCATAATCTTGCTCTATATCTGCATTGTTTTTATTCAACCTTTAATTTGTGTACATCTAACAATTACTACAATACATTAATCAAAAATATTTGGCTTGTCATAATGGGCTTGAAAGATCTGACCCACATGCAGAGAACCACTCAGAGACCAATTTTAAAAGTTTAACAGGTTTATTGTAGGTTAGCAAACACTGATGGAGATTGTAACTCTGTGGGGAAACAATGCTGGAACTCAGCGGACTGGTGAACCAGAACCGGAAACTCTGAAGGGAAGATAACAGTGATCAGTTCAGGGACAGTGGGAAAACAGACTTAGGCTTGAATATTGCTAGAGAGGCACTTGCTTTCTGGGGGCTCTTGGTTTATCCTTGGATCCAGTTTGTGGGGGTTTAATCAAGAAATGAGGGAACTCGTTGGAGAGCAGACAGGCAGACATACGTCGGACCCAGAGCAGTTAAGGAGAGGACTGTCACTTGGTTTTCCAGGAGTGTACTTGAACGGATCATGTGGAGGTTTTCCCCTTGCTCAGTGAGACTCAGTAAATCCTTCCAGGGGTAGAAGGTCCAGGCTTATCCACTAACACAGGAAGTCTTCCCAATACTGGCAAACACTCTGGCATGGAGGTGGTGACAGCCCACTGCTCAAGTACTCCTCTGGTAATGACCCAACGTGCCACAGGTGTGCAAGGAGGCCCAACGAGGACAGGGCACCACCTGGTGGTGGAGAGAGGAAAAACACAAAAACAACCCATACAAACTGGAATCCTAACATGGCTAAGTAATGCAGGTGTACTGTTTCTAACACATACTTTCAGCTGATCAGAGATTTGTGTAGGGCTGCATAGTTTAGCAGCGGGTAGCACTGATGCCTTGTAGCAAGAAGGTTCTGGGTTCTAATCCAAGCCCAGGGTCTTTCTACATGGAATTTGCATGTTCTCCATGTGCATGCGTGGGTTCTCTCCGGGTACTCCGGCTTCCTCCCACAGTCCAAAAACATGAGTGTTAGGTTAATCAACTTCTCTAAATATTCCTTAGGCGTGTGTGAATGGTGGTTTGTACTGTTTGTTTTTGTGTTGTTCTGCGATGGACTGGCGACCTGTCCAGGGTGTACCCCACCTGTAGTGCTGGTACAAATTAAAGATAGGCACAAGCACCCCTTGCAACCCCAGCAGGGACAACTGTGACAGAAATGGATGGAGATTTGTGTAACTTTGAATCAGTAACTGAGGTCTTTCTTCTTCCAGTTGATAAACATTTGGAGTGAAGAACAAACCCCCTCTTTTCAGCCATTATTCAAAAAAATGGGAAAGAAAAAAACCCATCCCATCTAAACAAGGTTGATGTTTATTATCATAAATCAAAAAACAGTTGCAGTAGAAAACAAGTATCTTCTCTATACAAAGTCAGAATAATATAGGAAGGCATGGAAAGGCTAAGCGTCTCCAAAACTAGAGAGCTGCAGCATAGATTGGCATCTAGAGGTCACCAAGTCTCCATAACAACCAATAAAAACAATCTTAAACACAGCTGGGTGCGTGACAGCGAAGGCATGGAAGTAATCCTTAGAGTGATCATCAAAAGTTTAATCTAAATGTCCTTTAAAAAAGAGACCTTGGGTCTCATCTATAAAGCTTGTGTACAAAACTTTAATTCAACTAGAATCATAGATCAAATCTAACAGACTTGAAACCACGGTGATATTCCTGATCAAATTTGAGCTATATCCAAATTATGTTTCACCATTATATTCCTCGCTGTGATGCCCAACAGTGCAAGTGATACCACAAATCAGCACATAAATGTAACAAGGTGTGTTGCATTCACACTGATTGCTGTAAATGTTTTTAATAGTGTGGTGACACCATTGTCTAACAGAGGTCAAAAAAGGGGAAAGAATGGCTTAGTGCAAAGTTCCCAAGACATACAATTACATAGTAATGTGGACTTGATACATATGTAATGTATTAATGTTCAGACAACACATAGTGCTTATTCAGATTTTCATTTTTTAAATGTCATTAATTTAAGTTGTTAAACATCCTGGGGTTCCTGGAAACTGGCGCTATTTCCCCCAAATATGATAAATAATCAAGAATCAATTCACTGCCTGAGGTATCAGTGCAAAGTGTATTACTGCCTGCCTATGTATATATCATTGTTTAAAAAGCTCAGTCCAGACATCAGACTCTAAACATGGTGAATACATACTATTTCCTCTTTATTTGTCAGTCCACTACTGTGGCTATGAAACGTTTATCTGGCTCTTTATCTCACTCCCCAAAACATATATTATTTTTCCAGGTTAAATTGCACATTTTCAACCTCTTACCTATCATCACCGATGATCATTGGTGATGATAGGTAAGAGGTTGAAAATGTGCAATTTAACCTGGAAAAATAATAGATGTTTAGATGTTCAGATAAGATTGATCAGCTGTCTCATTTAATTTGGCACCTACATTCAAGTGGTGCTTTACATGGATCATTCATGGCTGAATATGGATGTGTAGAGGGCCGAACATGAGGTGGAGTCTTGTGTGCAAACTCTGAGGTAGAGATGTGATTTATGAAGTTAAATTAAATGGTTTTGTGTTGGATTATGGTTTCATAATTTAGATTTTTTTTATATGCAAATTTGAGGTATTCGGCATAGAAAAACCTGTAGTATGGATCCTATAATCAATGTTTTACAAGACCCCAGGAAAGGTTCTGTAGAAATTCAGCGTCCTCTGCCTGGACTGTACCCTCATCATCGCTTATCACTAATCTGCAGAAACACTTACATGGCTTTGCAGTAGTTGTCTATTGTTTCAGAGGTAGATAAGAATCTGAATGCAGAGAGCTAGTCCATCACTTTAATGATGGTATTCCCATCTCAACCTTGTGAAAGAAAAGAGCTCTCTGCCTCAAAGGGGTCTTTTAACTCATATGTAAACTAGAAAACAGCAACCATATTTGCCTCATATTTTTACTTACACCTACAGCTAAAACTTGCACATCTGGTCATGACTTTTGGAGTCCATTGCTGAATCTATGAATAGTCACTGCTGCCACCCTATGGCTTAGGGAGGAGCTGCTTGGTTCCTCTATAAATCTCTATCCTACAATGTTAAAGAATGCTTTAAAAATAATCCTGTATCCGGATTATGATCTCGATCATCACCAAAATTCAATGGATTGTCCCTTGGCATGAGGCACACCTCTGGTAAAACTGTGACTAAAATTTGTTCAAAACTTTTTAAGTTATTCTGTACTTAGACAGACAGACAGAAAGACAAAAACACACACAATCTCACCTAAAAACATAACCTCCTTAGCGGAGGTAACAAATGCCCTGTACTTGTATAATTCTATAACAATTCCAAGGAGAGCATGCTACATTTGCACGCCGATGGTGGTAAGCTACATTGTAGCCACAGCTGCCCTGGGACACACTGACTGAAGTGAAGACACCAGCCCCTTTGAACCAGAACAGCAGGCTAGGACAGTGATCTGTCTTACCCGAGGACAACAACTGAGACAGCAGGAGCTCAACCAGCAACCAACTGGTTACATCACAAAGTCCTACCTACTGGATCACCATCTCCCCAACATAGAAGATGATTACTGATTCAAAAATAAACAGGAATATATCAGACATCATTGATGAAGAAGTGTATGTCATAGAGGGGTATAAATACCACAATGGAGATGCACAGTGAAACACTTTACAGTAGCAATAGCTTCCTGGCAGGCAAAACCGAGGGCCATAAAGCTGTCGTAACTTTTCATAAGGAGAGTGACACATGTAGCAAGTGTTAGTTCAAAAGTTTATCATGTCTTCTTTTTCTTAGACAATTTAGATGGTTTAGTGATTCCACAACTATTTAGTGAATCTTTCACAGAGCAACCATAGAGTCCATTCTTAGATAGACTTTTTACTGTTGGGTTTGATAACCTCACAGTTGCAAAACCAGAGTCCAGAATCTGGTTTAGATGGCAGGTGAGATCACGACTTAGACTGAGACACACTTTATTGTCATTTTGTATGCACAGGCTGTATACAAAACAAATTTTCATTGCATACAGTTTCCAACAGTCTTATGGGATTACAGTTGGAGTAAGATAAATATTACAAACATAAAGTGCAGCAGTGATCTGAATATAAAGGAGAAAAAAAAAACAGTTTAAATGATGGTGCAAAAGGGCGTTGATATGAAAAAGATTTGCTGCAGCGCAAATATGGTGCAAAATGCAGTAGAAACATTTGAGTTGTGTCTTATTTAAAAGGATTATAAAAGTTCAGTACATTAGTAGTGCAGATTAATGATGCAAGTGTGAAGCAGAGTCCAGTTTAGAGTTCAACAGTTTAACAGTCTGATGGCAGCGGGGAAAAAGCTGTTGCAGAATCTGCTGGGCCTGCATTGAATGCTGCAAAGCCTCTTCCTAGAGGGCAGCCTATGGTGGGGGTGTGAGGGGTCACTGATGAAGTTACGGACTCGGGACACGCAGCGCTGGGATAAAATGTATTCAATGGAGGGAAGAGGAGCCCCGATGATTCCTATTGTCCTCACCACTCTCCTCTCTCCACACCAGACGTATTGTCGCCACAACATCTGTTTGAGCAGGAAATCATCCGACAAGCTGAGAACCTTTTGTCTCACACACCAAATTCCAAAAAAGTTAAAAAACGATCCACCGGGCTTAGCTTCCAAGTTTGAGGATGTTTTGCATCCCATCCAGGAAGCCTTTTAAATTCTAAATTTCAGAAATAGCGAGTTCGAGGCTTTAGAGAGTGGACCAAAAAAAAGCCTTTTTTTGTCTTAGAAAACATGTAAATTGAACCGGACATATGGGTCTGCCCCTTAGTAATGAGGGTTGTATGGGTTCTTTGTTAGCCTGTAATACCAGATACCTGTCTATGTCTCTGAAAGGGGAGGTTGTTAGGGGAGCGGGGTCTTGTAGAAAAACTGTGGGGTGAGCTGAAGTAAGTGTGGGGTGAGAGGAAGTAGAACTCTGGACTATCTGGAAAAATGTACAAAGAGTAATAGTAAGAAAAACACTGAGTGTATGTTTAAAGTGTGGGACATACTGTATAATATAAGACTAGGTATTATCATACTGGGAAAAGGAGCTTTACAGATAATCGGAAACAAGGGGACAATCAACAATACTACCAGTATTTATGTTTGAAAATATACTCGCTAGCTTGGGATTTTTAACCTCACTAAATGATTTCAACCAGTCTCCTTAAAATGAGATTGGATTAAAACATGTATTAAAATTATTCAAAGGCAACAAAAAGTGACAGTTGTATCAGTGGGGTCTTAATCAGCCTGGCTCTGAAATCAGTTTTAGAATTACCCAATCTTTTGTAGTAAAAGATATAACAAAAATAATTTATATCATGTAAATAATATAATAAATCGTTAAACTGTGCGCTGGTTAGTTTTCTAAAATCAGATTAAAATTGGAAATAAATTATAATTGTGTATATGTATAATGTAAAAATAATTATAATTATACATAAGCTTTAGAATCTGGGTGTAAATAAACATTTTTGTTTATATAAGAGCTGCTCTTTGAGCCTGGTTGAAGTGAAGTGTCTCTAAGCAAGAGGTTAATGAACTAGTATAGCTTAAGTGCTTCTGCAGAAGGAGATAAAATGATCTGAGATGATCAATTTTGATAAATGCAACAAGAGATGGAGGGATGTCTTTTAGCTAAAGTAACGAATGGCGTATGACTTTAAAGGTGGCAGTACTCCACATCTTTGTCAGTAACATCTATAATGCCTTCTGATGTTACTTAACCAAACCAGGAACCATGCTATGGTTTGTAACCAACATACATTTTGTGGATTTCTTTTCTTTTTGTGTAGAGCATGCAGGCCATATATAAAGGCTCTAGTCCTCGGAGGGGCTGTATCAAAGACATTTCCTGCATGTTAGCACTTCCTGATGCTAGGGCCACAAAACCTTAGGATCAAAGAAATAAGTTTCAAATGAATAAATTAATAGCAACAACCTCTTTTGTCACATCATTTATGTAAAGATACTATTACATTAAATTAACATCTTGATTAAATAATCATAGATTAATGTAATCGTTTTTGAATGGATTTACAATCTAAGATGATGATTTGTTTATACAATCCTGTTAATTAATTCCTTGTGATTTATACTAATCAAACGTAAGGATAAGCATTCTTATTGTCATGATGTCAAAATTGTCCAAGTTGTAGTCTTGTGGAACCCAAATCTAGAAACTAACCTGGATTTCTACTGTCTGGAAACTATACAGCCAAATGCTCAGTGAACTACACAAACCAAGGTTTAATAGCTTTTTAAGCAGAACAAAGAATCCTTGGTTGAAAAGACATTGAAAAGACGACATTATTTACATCCAAACATCTACATTTGGTTGAAAAGTGAAAGGTGAAACTCTGTAATTTTAAAAACCCTGTTTTCAAGGTCTGTTATTGGACTAAAGTGGGACAAAATCCGACCAAACACAGCTCAGTTTTCAGCAAGTATTTCTGGACTAAATCAAGACTAAAACAGACCAACCAGATTTAGCCTAAAAACCAAAATATAAATGACCTCTGGTGTTTTGTAGGGGTTGCTCCAGGTGGCTACACATAGAATAGCTCTACTAGTTTTATTTTGATATTCTTTATAAAAGAATTTCAGTTCCTCCGTTTGCGGATCAAAGTTTTCTTTTGTCTGTTTTTTTCCTCCCTGGTTTTGGATGCTGTGGATCTTAAAAGGTGTTTGCTGATATTTCCTCAGTTTTGGACATTTGCAATGATGCCTAACTACTAAAATTAAAGCAAGTTTAATATATATATATATATATATATATTTTTACACTTGGAAGCCACTCATTAACATCTCAAAAACTCCAGAAGACCCAGTTAAGTAAAAAAAGGAGGCACTGATGATGCAGAGGAGGAACAAGGAGAAGAGGGAGGAGGAAGAAATTCAAGACATCTCTTTTATCAGTAATTATTGTCAACTTGAAAACTTTTGGAAACAAGTTAGATGAAGGAGACAATTCCATTGATAATAAAGACTTCCTGCATTTTTCTGGTACCAAAAGAAACTTAACTAACGGTCCTCAGAGGCCTGACCTGTTTCTCTGACATCCTGTTGTGACACCCAAGTAAGCAAACAAGCAGCTATCAGGGCCCCTGAAGTTTGCTTATCTCCATGCTGTTGGAGTTAAAGATGCCATCATAGCAGTAAGATGATGCTTATCTTCTATAAATCTGTTGTGGAGAGTTTGATCTCTTCTGCCATCATCCGCTGGGGTAACAGCATCAGATCGATTTAGCATAAAGAAGCTCCATAATCTGATAAAGAATGCCAGTTCTGTTCTAGGAACTTCTTAACATTTTCTGGAGACTGCATATAATGAAGAACATTCTGCATAACCTTGAACATCCTCTCCAGACTATTAAATAACAAAACGTTGTCATCAGGCAAAGGCTTCTCCAGATCTGGTGCAAGGCAGAACATTATAGCAAATCCTTCCTGCCTACAGCTATAAACATCTACAACAAAGTGCTAAAAAAATATAACATACTACAACATTTCATTTCCATATGGGATAAATAATGTATTTTTGAGCTGAAAGGAATTTAATTGTACAGCAGTCATCAAAGAACAGTATATGTTTCATAATATTGAAGAGGAGTTCACTCAAATGTTTATGCTTGTTTTATTGGAGACTTATTGAATGATAAATACTTTTCCTGTTTTATTGTAGACTGGCAGCATTACAGGTGAAGATGAGTAAGTCACAGATTTCGGACTTCCATCTGGAGACGGATGACAGAACAGAGGAAGAAAGATCAAGGCAGAAGGCACCAAAGAAGGATGGTTTAGCTTCTGCTTTAGGTATGGACAAAGAGGAGCCCAAGGCCCCAATGGACACTGATTACCAAGAGGACATGGAGCCCCGAAAGCCTGAAATTCGATTCAATCTCAACTTTGATAAGTGAGTGTCTGCATTCAGATAATAACATATTTATGCATTTGTTTACCTTCAAATTACAAGGGGTTCTACGTGCTATCAAACCTGCTGATTTGAATAGACTTATAGGCCGTTAGATCCACAGTAAACCCTGCCATGGGCTCTATACACAACTCCACGACTTCCTGAACTTAAGGCAGCTCTTTTCTTTCCTTTCTTTCTCTACTGGAAGAACTGAATAATCAACGTTTGCCTGACCTCAGTAACCATGGCCAGACAAACCTAGATTAATCAGTTCATCCAGTTCAGCAAACCAAAGGACTGCCTTAAGTTCAGGAAGTAGAGGAATTGTGCATAGAGCCCATTGCAACCGCTTTTGTTTCCAGAGGGATTCGAGGCGAGCCACCAGAGCAAAAGAGGGATAGCTCCACTTTTACCATCGAGAGATTATTTGAAGCAGTGGCCAGCAGGGACCCTGGGAAACTGGACGGCCTGTACGAGTACTTGCATCGGAGCATGAAGAAACTCTCTGACTCTTTGTGTAAGTGAGAGAGCAGCTATGATGCAGCAGGTGTCCCAAACTGATCAAAGGAGATCTGTGCTCTGACTCCCCCATCTAACGGTTGCATCTACAGATCAGTCATATGGCAAAACCGCTCTGATGAAGGCTCTCATGCACTTCAAAGATGGCAAAAACCAAACCATAGATGTGCTGATCAACATTTCAGAGAGGATTGGTGACATTAAAGAGTTTGTGAATGCAGCCTACACCAGTAGCTACTATAAAGGTCCATTTCCCTCTGAATGAAGCTTAAATTTGCCAGTCTGCTTTCTCTTTCAATATTCTGCTATTTTAATAACAGTAGCAAGTAACAATATGTTATTACCTTAATTTTTTTCAGCAACAACAAAACAATAACCATACACTTTCCCTGGGTTCTCATAGGTCAGACTGCTCTTCATATAGCCATTGAGAGAAGGAGTATTTACTATGTGAAACTACTGGTCAGCAAAGGTGCAGATGTTCATGCTAAAGCATGTGGAAAGTTCTTTCAGCCACATGATGGACCCAACTTCTACTTTGGTGAGTTTTTGTTCTCTCTCAGTACGAAACATTACAATGCAAAGGTGTTAGTTTATGGACCTTTCTTGTTCATAAGAAATAAAACATACACAGATACGAGAGAAGCATTCAAATTAATTTCTTCCAATCTTGAGTGGTAGTTACTAACTTATGTCGGGAGCAGATGTGACATCACAAAATGTGAAACCAAGCAAGGTTCTGGCATCATCCTGCCTGAAAAATTTATACATTTTTTTTGTGTTTAATCGGAAAAGATGAACCTGGTCTAAATTAGATGATTTATTGGTACAGAGAAGGGTTGGTTTTGGGGCCATTCAAGACTCAATGTTAGCCTACCATATGCATAAAAAATATATGTTAGGTTTTGATCTCTGGAATCATGTGATGTGGGAATAGCAAAGTGTGTCAAACATCAGATTTGATGGTAGCTTATCTTCATTTTACTAGCATTTTCTGACTATATGATTTTTCTCCAGCAATGATTTGGCTTCTGTTACATCATTTTCATGTTCATGGCAGACCAAAGTGTTTGTTTATTGATGGCGGTCTTAAGTATATAAGGCAGAAAATGGTTACAGTGGTCAGTGTTGAGGCTCTTTCCAGTTAACCATTTGGGTGAATAATGAATAACTTAATAACTTTTTAAATACTAAGTGCATTTAAGATGTCAGTGCACTTCTTTGCATGTCAATCAGTAGAAAAATGCATCATCTCTAGGTTTTTATCTGTTCAGAGTTGTCAAGGTTTTCTGAGTGTGTGTGCAGAATGTAATCAACCACAGTACACACTGTTCCAACTGTTAGCAACCTAGCAAACAATTATTGTATTAGTTAGGATACTCAACTCTGTTGCTTCATTTACCACCCATCAACCAAATCACTTCTCTTTCATCCAAGTGTTACAATTGGAACCTGATTTCTTAACATATGAATGGGTCTTCACTCATGACAATGATCCCAAACACAGAAAACTAGTTTAAGAGAGGCCAACAGAAAACAAGCCAATCAGAAACCTCCATTCTGCCAGGAAGAATGGTCAAATTTCCAGTTAAAACTATGGCAGAAAATTATTGATGAAAGTTTGTGGTTGAACTTGCTAAGAAACAGTTAACCACAAATAAGCAAAGAAAAGGCTTTGTAGAACTTTATGAATGGAAATTTCAATGCCCTTTCAATACTAAGCTGCTGCTCATTCACTGTCTGAAAGCTGTATAAATAAAATTGTGTTTTGTACACACTCTGTGTATACAAAATGACAGTAAAGTTTGTCTAAGTCTAAGTAGAGGTGTACTTGTATTGACCGCTTGGGAAAACAGTCAACATGAAATTCGGTCTGGCGGGTAATTGCTTTTAAAATTTATTTAAAAAAGAAGCAAAAAAAAAAAAACAAAGGTCACATGGCTTGGTGACCTTTGTTACAGGTCTCTGCTTACTTTCAAAAATATCAAGAACTAAAGACCATTAGTACCTAAAAATAATGTCTAATTTCATAGTGTTGTTGTATATTTCCCTTTCTATTGTTTGCTTGTCTAAATGTCCCACCAGATCCCCACATTCCTTGTATCTGTAAAAACACTACTTGGCAAAAATTTCTGAATCTAAATCTGATGGTTAAAATATTATTTTAAATATTTGAATTTTAGGTGAGCTGCCATTGTCTCTAGCAGCCTGCACAAACCAGCCTGACATAGTGGACTACCTCATGGAGAATGAGTATCTACGAGCAGATGCCACGATGACTGACTCTCACGGCAACACAGTGCTGCATGCTCTGATGTTTGTGGCCGACAACACAAAGGAGAACACAGAGTTTATTGCAGCCATTTATGACCGTATCCTAAAGAACAATGCCCGACTGTATCCTAAGATAAACCTGGAGGAGAAAGAGAACAAGGACGGTCTAACACCTCTCAAACTGGCTGCCAAGTTGGGCAAAAATGGGGTAAGAGTTTAGTCTTTATGAGTGAGAGTACTTTGGGTGGAGGTGGCAGGTCTGAGTGGATTGGAACCCATTTGGTCTCATGAGATGTATCTGCATTCTCACTTTGACGGTTTCTAACTTCTCTTCTCTTGTTTGTCTGCAGATTTTTTCTCACATTCTTCAAAGAGAATTTCAAGAGAATCACTTCAAGCACCTATCCCGTAAATTCACTGAGTGGGTTTACGGACCTGTCCACAGTTCCCTGTATGACCTGTCCTCTGTGGACTCATTCGAGAAAAACTCTGTCTTGGAAATTATAATCTATGGCAGTGACATTCCGGTAAATCCCAGCTTTGTTGTTGCAATCCCACATTTGGAATATATTAATCTATACCTTAAATCATAATATTGTGTCTCTTCTCAGAACCGTCACGCGATGCTGGAGACCGAGCTGCTTAGCGACCTGCTGGAGGATAAGTGGAAGAAGTTTGGAGGGAGAATGTTTTTTGTCAACTTCCTGATCTACCTTGTGTACCTGTCCATCTTTACTGGTGTAGCCTACAACAAAAGAAAGTTTCAAGATTTAAATGTAAACAGCTTAACACATGGTTTAACAGGCCGGAGAGAAGCTTGTCCTGATGTCTCATCTGTGTTCCACAGGTTTGGTTTCATGAGGACAAAATGTCGAGTTTCCTGTATGCTTCAGGCATGCTGTTTACATTAATAGCAAACTGCTATTTCTTCATCACTGGGGTATGTAAGCTGCATTTTTATCCAGCAGTCTATGTTGTGAACAATGTTATGTTATGTTCATTGAAAACTTTAAAAACTCCTTAACCCCTTCAGATCTTGGACATGAAGAGAAAGCGGCCAAAGACACAGAGCCTGATGATTGATGGATATTATGAGATTCTCTTGTAAGTAGATTTCCTCTGATATTATTTGGTTACAGGTATGGTCAAGAGTTGTTTCAGAATGATTACCACAATTTCCCTGCGTTTTAGAATTGAGCAGCTTAAGGTGGTCGCATGTTGGAGTAGCCCTGCTAGATTGACTCTGATATTCTATTTATTTCCATTTGTGGATCAGAATTTTTTTTGCCTCTGGTGTTGGATGCTGTGAAACTGAAGGATTTAATCTGGTCTGTTTCCCTTTTCAACACTTGGTATGATGTATAACCATCATAACCAGAGCAAGTAGATTTTTTTACACCCAAGGACAGCTCATTAAGATCTCTTAGGCTGAAATAATACTTCAACTACTTCCAAAGTATCAGCTAAGTTCAAAAGAATAGGCCAGGGATGCAGAGAAGGAGGAAGAAGAGAGAGGACCAGAACATTTAAGCATCTCTTCCATCAATCATTATGGGGATGTGAGATCTTTAGGAGACAAGTTAGAAGAACTCCAAGCCCCAGCATGGATGCAGCCACAGTATCAGTAATACAGAATTATTTGTTTTAATTTCTGCAGGATAATTTCGTAGACTCCAGCGTCTCTCTGCCAGGCTTTCTCACCCTACAAGCAGACAGAGATTTAAAGAAGACTAGAAAAATCAAGTGAGGTGGAATGGTAGTGCTCGTGAACAACAGATGCTTTCATCCAGTAGCTGTTACTGCGAAGATTCTTCACTGCAGCCCAGATATTGAACCATTGGCACTTGGTTTTTGGCCATATTATTTGCCCAAAGAATTTACCAGTGTTGTGTTGGCAACAGTTTACATTCCACCTTCTGCAATTGTTCACGCTGCATGTGATGTAATCACTCCTGTTGGTGCTAAGCTACACATCTGCCAAATGCATTTGTGGCAATAATATGTGCTTTTAATTACTTGTCACTCTCTGCTACGCTGCCAATGTAACAGTTTGTAAGCCGCTGTACCAGAGAAAAATGAAGCCTTGGACTTGTTTTATCCAAATTTTAAGGTTACATCTCTAAAGTAAGATGCCTTCTTGAGAAATCAGATCATAATCTTGTTTCTTTCAGAATATAAGCTAATATATAAGAGACAAGCTGCATTAAAAAGAACTTTAAGAAGAGAGGATCACAGGAAGCTGATGAAACTCTGCAAATTGCCTAAAGACTACAGACTGGGATGCACTGTGTCTTCTACAGGGAGATAACATCAGTGCATTGACTGAGTGTGTGACTGACTACATGAACGTCTGTATGGATAACACCATAGGAAAGGAACAAGTTGAATTCTATTAAAATCATGCGTGAGTAAGTGGAGATACTTCCTAGGGAAGCTTAGGTCCTTCGGTGTGTGCAGCAATATGTTACATATCTTCTATAGGTCTGTTTAGTCTGCAGTCTCTTCTGCCATCATCTACTGGGGCAACAGCATCAAAGCAAATTACCTAAAGATGCTCAACAAACTTATAAAGGAAGCCAGCTGTGTTCTAGGAACTCCTCAAGAACCTCTGGATAGGATTTCATATAGAAGAGTTCTTCATAAAGTCAAGAACATTATGTTCCTGTATCTGTATTTTGTATTTCCATCTCTTTTTATTTATTTTTTTGTATTATTTGTAAAGTGACCTTGAGTGTCAAGAAAGGCGCTGTTAAATAAAATGTATTATTATTATTATTATTAACATTATGGACAACAGTGAGCATCCTCTTCATCAGACTGTTAAACAACAACAGAGTCTTCAGTAAGAAGCTTATTACTGGCAGATCCGGTGTAAGACAGCGCTACAGAAGGTCCTTCCTGCTTACAGCTATCAACAATTATAACATCTTATTGAAAATTGCCTATGAATAACTGCATCATTAAATTTCCCTTCGGGGTTTATCAATTTTTGTTTAAATTTAACTGAACTGAACTTATCTCCTCCAATTGAATCTGCCTATCTTCCCTGTACCTGCTTGAGAACAGCATCACACAACATAAAGCTGTTTATGAGGCCTTTACAGAACAGCTATTTATACTTAAATCAAATCACACATAGGCAGACATTGATCACTCATTCAGCCACTTTTGAACAGATTATGTATTAAGATATAAAAAGAAGGCTAGTTACCATGCACAACTCATCTGTGACAGATATTCATAGGAAAACATAATTTAAATACAGAGTACTCTGTTTTATTGCATAAAAGCCCAACATCACTGTATATATTTCAGTTTGTTGTGAAAGAGAAATGTGAAAATGTTCTCTAGATATAAATATTTTTATAGAGCATGGTTAATACAGGTTAACATGGGTCCCTCTGGATCAGTCTAACATCCACGTTGTTCACAGTTTTGCGCAGGGCCTCCTTTTCCTGATCTCCACCATTCTATATGTGGCGGACAGGGATGAATACCTGGGCTTCCTGGTGATATGTATAGCTCTCAGCTGGGTGAACGTGCTCTACTACTCCAGGGGCGACAGACACATGGGCGTCTACAGCGTCATGATACAGAAGGTAGGGTTCCACTCAGCTGCAGTCAGCATCCCAGAGGACACTTTGTTCTAAGGCCTTCTAACTTCTGTTTTTTTTTGCAGATGATCCTCAGTGATATTGTGCGCTTTCTTTTTGTTTACCTCGTTTATCTCTTTGGATTCTCAGCAGGTATTTTATCTTAGCTCAAACTAATTTAGAGTTAACCACTCCAGGATTTTTAGTACCTCCACCCCATCTTGGCATTACAGAAAAACTTTATTTTCATATTAGAAACGGGGATTGTTTGAATACAGTATTAAAGCAACATTTTGTCTCCTGTTCTAGCTGTGGTAACACTGCTGGTAGAGCCAGAGCAGCCAGAGCAGCCAGCGACAGGGAAGGGAGGACTTTTTGGAACCATTGCACCTAATTCAGAGTGTGTCAAACCCACCTATAGAAACTTCTCATACACCACCATGGAGCTCTTCAAGTTCACCATAGGGATGGGAGATATCGACTTTACCAGTGATTACAAGTACATGGAGGTCTTCTACATCCTGCTTATTGGCTACATCATTCTCACCTACATCCTGCTGCTCAACATGCTCATAGCCCTCATGAACCGCACTGTGGAAAACATCACGGAGGAGAGCAACAGCATTTGGAAGCTGCAGGTGAGCAAAGCTGTCCTTGACAGTAATTATAAAAAGGAATGAGGTTTAAATAAGTTACTGATACCCTAACCCTCTCCAGAGGGCTGTCACAATTCTGGACATGGAGAAAAGGCTCCCCTCCTGTTTGAAAGAGAGTTTTCGCTCTGGGGTGGAGAAGAAGCTTGGCCCCGCTCTTGGAGATGATCGCCGAAGGTTTTTCAGGTCTGCCTCTCTAATGATTCCTTAAGAAAACAACACTCTAATTGGCTTCGTTCTTTTCACTTTGTCATGAGTATTTTTGTATGAAGAAAGAAAACCTGATATGGTTGACTTACAAGTCATGTTTGTTATAATGGTGCATTAGAGGCTATAGATGAGATACATTAGTTATATTAAACATAAAGGCCCTCCAAAGTCCGGAAGTTCATTAATGTAATATGAGATAACTGTAGGGGAGGGCAAGAGTGGAATAGAACTTAATGGAATACCTGAGAATATAAATATACAGTGTGAGCTAAATGGGAATGAAGTGAAGATGTGACGAATCTATCAGAAATCCTGGGTATTTTTAGCCAAAGTAATTTGCACAACAGTGACAGCAGAGAAACAAAAGTAGAGAAAAAATTAACAGACCCTTTCAAAGAGAGCAGAGATCCACAAATTCATAAAAAATCACTGGAGTTAAAGCTCAGACTTCGCTAACCCATTTACAAATCAGATATGAACAGATTCAGGCACTGGTTTAATAACCTTGACCAAGTACACTAGGTTACAATTTTAATTCAACTTGTGTTAAAGAAACAAATATTAAGCATTTAAAACCTGAAGAAATAAAAAAAGAATGAACCCTTAGAATGATTTAAAGAAGCTATTCATCCTTACATGCATGTTTGGGGACCAGTATTCACAGAAAGAATGGCTGTGATCATGAACCAAAGGTCATTTTTGCTGGAAACAGACTTGGAAACTACAGTATACCAGCATGCAGCCCTAAGGAATAGTTTTCAATGTCTTCTAATTCTCTACAAAAGCTTCATTTCAGTCTGAACAGCTTTATTAATGGTGGTCTGTGTAGATGATGAGGATTATAGTCTCTCCTCTAACCTGGTGAACATTTTGGGTCCAATGTTTCAATGGCTTATTCCCTAGATTGCTCACCATCTTGCTAGTATGCTGAGTTTTCGCTTTTGTGCACAGTAGTTGGCCTCCTTTTACAGTTTAATCTTTTTATATTTTCTTTTCAGTGAAATTAAAATAATTTGCCCATAAACTGGTTCACACTGTGCCTAATCTAAAAAGGGAAACCTCAGCAAGAACTAATCAGAGGGCAGAGACAGAGGTCTCCTTGTCCTGTTTAGGGTTTAAAGAAAATACAGCTGTGTGATCAGGGCTGATGGATTCATGGTTTATGGTTTTTTTGGTTTGTTTTCCCATTAAACACCATCTGAGAGTCACACAGTAGAAATTGAAGGAAGCACGTGCTTGTTCTGTCCTTTAAGGGTTGAGAGTGTGAACTGGAATAAGTGGAACACTAACTTGGTCAACATCAGCGAGGATCCAGGATGCTCTGAGCGGATCCACCAGCTTGACGTTCCAACTGGGAGATATAACAGAGGTTCAGAAACATGAAGCAGTCTCATCTATCCAAGATGTTAAACTGATTCAAATCCTGTAACATTTCCTCTTCTTTCCACAGAGAGGAGCTGGAGGGGCTTTTTCATGGAAAGCAGGAGGAGGAGGATGCCGTCAACATCCACTGAAATGAGGCCCCTAAATATCTGAAGATGGATGGGGCTAAACACATGAAGATACTAGAGGAAAATCTGTTTAAGGATGCAGAAGAGAGAGTTTAGTAGAAGTTTCCCTTCCCAGTTGGACAACAGCTCAAAACATCTCGCCAGATGAACCACAAAATGTTTTATATCAAAGCATATTCATTTGTTAGAATGACCAATTTAAATTCCAGACATAAACCAATTGAGAATCTGTGATGGAAAAAGTGTTTTTTCCATCCAATGAAAAAGTGTCAGACTAGATTTACATGACGCTGTTGTAGAGCTGGAGATATCCTTCAGGAATAAACTGCTGCACCTTAGGTCCACTAAGCATCATTATAGCAGATCCTTCCTTCCAGCAACCATTTAGGCTTCAGCAAATTGCTTATAGCAAGCTAAATAAGCTGCCTACATCTCTGCTGTTAATTCCATGTTTTCTAGTTTCCTTGTAAATAGTCTAATGCCGTTTTTTATGTCTACTTCGTTACTTTTTTTAATTATCACATTCAAAATTCAAATTGCATTGATTTGAGCATCTAGTTTTTCATAATCATTCAGTGTTTTTTCTGTTATAAACTAAATCTTTTTTTCAAGAGAGTGCTAGTCAAGAATGGCAGCAGGACATAAACGATTATATATGCCCTCACTGTGGAAAAATACAGGGTTGTAAGTTACTCTATAATCATTTTATATTTTTCACAATTGGTGTTTTTGTCTTAAACTAGCTTTTGTGGCCAAAAGCGTTTTTATCAAGTATTGGTGTTTAACTTGCAAGCATGCATTCAGATGATCAGAAATCTCTCCACTGTTAGGGGATCCAAATACCTCGTGAATAACTCAGTTGATTTAATCTAGAAATAGTGTATTTTTTATACTATTGCAAAACATGATTCCTATATAATAAAACTTTTAAACAGGAATATGTTTATTTTTTATTATCTTTCTTTGCCTTGAGGGGATATGAAATATCATATCTGCTTCTAACAAGGGCCATAATGAGTCTTAAGGAAAGACATTGTTAAAGGAAAAGTCTGGTAGTATTCAGAATTCAAACTTCTGAAAGTACTTTAAATATTAAATTATTACATACTGTTCAATAAATTAAAAGTATTTTTAATTAAGAGTAATTTTCATTTGAATGTGCTTTACTGGAGGCATCCATGTTTGTCAAAGAACACTACTGCCACCTACTGGTTTATGATGTCACAGTGCGGTATCGGCTGTTGATCAAGTCCCGGTGCTGTATCTAGTGTTTGTCACAACGCGCTATTATCCAAGTCATCTTGAAAAAATTCTTCTTAAAAATGTTACATATTACATGTTTTCTCTCTGGCTAGAGGTTCAATGGCAAATCCTCCCTCTTTAAGTGTGCAATCCAACAACAAACCCGTATAGGGTCATGAATCGGAAAGGTGAAATTACACATTTTTTTTTTCCACTTTTAGCAGATGTATTACATAACATCCAACTGCCATGCACATGGGCATTGTTAGTTTAACTGTAGCTCTCGCCAATTTCAATGGTGAAGTCCTCTCAAAATCTTCAATAATTGTTGTTGATTGCAGATGTGTCTAGTAGTTCCCATTGATTTTGCTTGTAAAACGGGGAGAATGGCGCTAGGCTTACCGCACCGTGACATCACTGCTGGAAGATTTCAGGAGGTGTTATTATATTTGGACAAAAATGGGCAAAAATGGCCAGTCCCAGACTCGGTGTTCGCAAAGAAAACTATTATTTTCATTTTTTTACTGATTAACTCTAAATTCATTAAATCACCGCAAACGTATACGTTT
>NW_015150803.1:767242-772632 GCF_000732505.1 Cyprinodon variegatus
TTTTTTTTTAACATTGTACAGCATAGATGATAAAATAAGCAACTTTATAACAGGATATTTAAAATGTCTTTGTGCATTTATAGTGTCTTAATCCCTCAACTGGATGCACCTTCGTCTTTATTTGCCAGGTCAAATATGTTAATATGCACACCCAGCCACTGCTTAAAATCAAAGTCCAGCTTTCCTTACCTGATTTTTTTATTTTAATATCCAAGGTATTCTCAATTTTTTAGCTGTCACATATTGTTAAATTAGTATTATGATCAGGTTTAATTAGACTGTTTTTGTCTATTGAGCTGTGCATCGTCTTTCTCTTGTAAAGGCTTGGATTAGATAACTAGAAGCCATCATTTCAGTAACTTATCAACGGACTACATAGTAATACTTACCAAAAACCATTTGTTGTTAATGAGCAGCATATAAATATTTTCTTAAAGGAGCAATATGTAAAAACGACAGCTCGCAATTTCAATCAGAACAACACATAAAACATATAGGACCGTTCATTTATACGGATCCTGGATGACCAATGAGATTGATTTCAGTTCATTTTATGGTAAATGTCTTCCATATTGCTCCTTTCAATCAGAGATTACAGCATCAGGTAGCATATTCTCAGTCATTTTCTCTCAATGATGAGTCTAGAATGCAAAGCATTTTTAACCCACTTCCATAGAGAAAACGACAAAGAATAGTATATCTCCAACAAATAGGCTTAAAAGTGGTTTCTCTCGGAAAAAAAATGTGAAAGCATTCCTCTCAAAGCTGAGGGGCATTTTTTATGCAGTCCAGTGAGACAAGGATTGTTCAGACTCATACTTTGGAGAAACTCATTGTGCAGCACAGGGGAGTCAGCAGCTGTGGCCAAAATTCAGCTGCACAACTGCACCTCAAAAACAAAGGACATACCTTTGGCGACCCAAAGGTTCAGAGTTTGGACAGAGAGAACAGATAGTTGGAAGGAGGGGTGAAGGAAGTCATCTTTGTTAAAAGAAAAAAAGCCATCAGTGAGCATTGCAATTTCAGCTTTCCAAGCATCCACAATTTGGTCCTGGAAAACATTCTGAAGTGGTTGCATACACCTTACACATGTTATAATTAAAATGACCGAACATAACGGCCATATAAAACAACAAAACTCCAAAACCCCAGGAGAACAATGGATGATTTCTTGAACTGTATCTCACCTGGAATGTGCTTAGAAGATAAGGTCTGTTTGAGTAAAATCATAATGTTTTCCATATTGCTCTTTTTGCTTTCCTTTTTTTGATTTTATTCTTTACTGTTTGCTTCATTTGCAAATACTTTATTCACTCTCAGTTTTGTTGGACCCTGAGGAGAAAAGCTGCAGTGTTGCCGCAGCTAATGGGGATCCATATCAATAACCTAAACTAAACCCTTTGGTATGAGCCCTCCAACCACACACAGTCACAGGACAACAACAGTGATGCGAGCCGACGCACACACAAGGGCAGAAAACTGAAATGAAGCACAAAGAGGCGCACACAGGAAGCTCTGCAGCAACTAAGAAAAGCTTAAGATTTTTTTTTCTTCACATGTGACAGAAGACCAGTCTGAATATGCAGGAACTGTGAATTGGTAAGTGTCTCTTAAAAGTTTTACTCCTGGTTAAAAACATGAAGATATTTAATTAATTATATGTTTCAGTGTTTCCTTTTTGCACACGGGATCCTCTTCAGACAATCAAGATCATCAAATTGCAGTTTACGATAAGCAGAAGCTCTTTAACCAGGAATAAATCTACTGAAGTCATCAGGAAACCGATTTACGTTCATGTCAGACGACACGCCTGCTGTCTCTGCAGTATAAACATGTATGGTTCTTCCTAATGTGTTCTACTCCTTGGAAGGGCTAATAGTCAATACAACAGCCTTTCCTTTTAAGCACTCAGAGCCTCAGTGGACTTCTGACCACTTGCCTTCAAACTACATGAGCATCTTATGATCACACGCCCTAGTTTGAGCCGGACGGAGAACCGTTGTTTTTTTTTTACACATCAGAATATTTTTTTTATGAAGAGGGACATCAAGAGAACAAGGATTATTTTTGGTGAGTTTAGATACACATTTATTTGCATATTTGAATTCCTGCATTGGATCATCTTTAGGTTGTCTTAAAATGTAGAGAATATCTGACTGTTGCAAGGATGATAACCGTTTCTTTCTCATATGTCTATTGGTTTCCTCTGTTAATTTGAAACACAACAAAAATCCTTATTGGGCAATATATAAGACTTATTAGGAGGAGCTCATCTCACATTTCTGAGCACAAAGAATCAATAGATCCTCTAATATTACAGGAAAACATGTGGAACGTGCTCCTGTGCACACTCCAACCACAATGAAATGTTAATGGGACAAGGCTATTCCTAGTTTTATTTGTGGTTTAGTTGAATCATTCTGTTTTCCTCTATTTATGTGTTCTGTTATGTTCTGTGTTAGTGTATAATTGTCATATGATGTGGAGTCTAAATGCGTGATTTCCCATTTCTCTCAAAAAGGAGAACCAAGAGCCACGAATAATGTCTGTAGGTTCTTCCGGCTTCTTAACAAGTCTGATTTTTGTGAAAAACTGAGTTTTGGGAGATTATTTTTTACAATACTGTGTTTTTTTTTAAACAACTTTCATAAATTCTAATGTGAAAGGATTAGATTTGACTCCAAAGAAGAAAATATTTGATATATCAATGGATTCGTGTAATTGCTGCCATGGAAATCTTCTAAATAAACAGCTTTGTTGGTCACCAGGAAGGAAACATCACATGTCTGAGAATATGCCTGTGCCTTTAAGGCCAGGAGAGGCGGAACTTTGTGGTATAAACGATCACAAAACATTTAACACACTGTCCAGCATTGTTTGCTGCAACCTTCTTTAACATGTAGCTGTGCTAATAGAAGAATGTGATCAAATTGTATTGATATTTTGAATTTTATTCTTCTTGGTCATGATCAGTACATCTATAATATAGTGGCATGCCTGGTTAAGATACACAAAATAGAAAAAGTCATTTTAAATTGCTGTGGTACAATATTGCAATTAAAATATATATTTTCCTAATTTACAACCTTTAATTTTTGTACACCCAACCCTTACCCTTAAGTCTTCAGAGCTTCAGTATATTTGTAAATAATATTTGGTCAATAATGCAGCTCTAGCGTGCCTAATGAATACTTTGCATTGTAAGATTATCAAATATTAGTTCATCTTTAAATCAGTTTCCCATATCTTTCCGCTGTCATTTGATATTAAAATATGGAATTATGAAGAGACCCACACTTTTAACAACTCTTCAAAATGGGAAAGGAAAAAACAACATCCCATCAAAACAAGGCAAATGTTTGTTTATCTTCATAAATTAGGAAACAGTTCCAGGAAAACATCTTCTGTTCCTGACACACCCTTATTTACAATTCCTGCAACAATAAACAAAATTAAGAAAAAATATGGCCCTGAAAAAATTTTAAAAGTAAAAGTAATCTAAATGTATTTTGATTATAAATGTGGACGCTAAAGCAGACAAATGTAAGATGTTGTCTGCTAAGCGTGGGCACACACTGTGTGAGTTTTTGCCCCTTTTTGGGCCGATTCTCAAGTCGTGCGAAAATTATTGTATGGTATACATGGGTTAACGAGGGGCAATTAGCCTCCCGATCAGGAATCTTAAGGTCAGGAGAAAATCCAACATGTTTAATTTTCAGTCGCCTCGTGAGGTTATTATCGAATCCTGCTGCTGAAGGAGAGCTACGAGCGTCTACAATCCGATTTACCACAACTTGGCGCACTGCACATGCACAAACAAGGGTTCACCACTGCCTTCATTTACTTAGACGACTTTAACCCTGTAATGCCAAATGTGTCATATTTGATACATACGGTTTCTGAAATGTTTTGCGTCTGACACCTTTTGCATAATTTAATGGTAAAAACTTTGCTCAAAATCCTAATGTACACAATCAGATATACCTGATAACAGAGGGCAGAAGACTACACAAAAAATAATCTTGACTTATTGCATAGTAATAAATTATTAATATCAAAAATGTATTTCTGTTTTTCCTTTTTACATATTTTGTTAAAAGGCCAAATAAGGACTTCAAACCAAAAAAAAGTAATTTTCTGTTTTGTTTTATTCTTGGATCGGGCTTTAAAGGGTTAATTATTTGGTGTTTCCAAAACTATTTAGTCACTCTTTTACAGGGCAACCTGTCATTATTTTAGGCAGAGATCTGATCCACATGTAGAACACACTTCAGGATCCAGAAGAAATTTTAAAGAATGTTTACGTTAAAAGCAATTAGAAGAACTGGAGACGGAGAGAGGAAAGAAACCTTCTGGGGCCTGGGACACGTCACCTCCCTGGGAAACACAGCAAAGGTTATTTCTCTTGTAGATGAGGGAGTGAAAAGATAATAGATTTTATCTCCTACAAGTAGAAACGAGAATGTTTGCTTCAAGGAAGTGAGCAGAATCCTAGGAGGAGAAACAGGTTCCTGAACTTAGAATGTCCTTTCTCCAGGAGTAATTAAGGTTTTCTTTTTATGAGTTTTTACAGCACTAGTGGCTCATGGACAGTAGGCCTACAGGAAAGGGGGTATGAGAGAGGGGAAGAGACATGCGGGAAAGGACCACAGGCCAGATTCAAACCCAGGTTGCCCTCGTCAAGGACTGAGGCCTCTGTACATGGGTCGTGCGCGCTAACCACTGCACCACCTGAACGGCCAATTCAGGTGGTCTGAAGATGAGCGGAGGAAGTGGAGGGAGGGGTGGCGTTCAGTCTGACCAGGTACCCCGATGGAAGATCAGAGGCGTGGAGCTTGGAGTGAAGGGGAACCATAGAAATTCTCAGGAAAAGAATTACTGATGATGGGTAACACTCTATCGTTATAGTGCTGGCAGTGAGCTCCTTATAAGCTTCTCTGTTTATGAGCGTAGATGAGAAACACCTGCGCTCCTCTCCCAGACTGCAATATTTTCCTTCAGAAAACACCTGAAGGAAAATATTAAAAGGCAAATTGGTAGCCAGACTCCAGGATCCACATTTAAGAATCAGTCCAGTGCTGCTCTAAACACTGGCAAACCGGGACTGAAAAGTGAAGGGGAAGATTCTGCGGTTAGTTCAGGTTCAGTGGGAAATTTGTGTCTCTGATTTGAAAAAGGGATTAAAGGCAACAGGACTCACGTTTCCAGAAAAAACGTGTCTTGTGAACGTGAATCCAGTCGGTGTGGGTTGATTCAGTAATAGGCTTGCTCGTTGGAGGGTGGACAGGGTTTAACCAAGTCGAGGTGTTTCCTTGAGGAATGGAGGAGCTGACTGCCACTTAGATTTCCTGCGGTACTTGAACAGTTTCTTGTGGAGATGAATTCCCTGC
>NW_015150803.1:773460-829755 GCF_000732505.1 Cyprinodon variegatus
GCTCCTGCAGCCAACTGCTGTCCTGAAGAGGATACGAGCAGTGGAAAATCGATTTTAAGCTTTATCTGAAAAGCCGAAATCTGCGAGCCAGAAGCAATCATCAAAAAGCCAAACTTAGGTTCCCAAACCCTGGACTATAGAGTCCATACTTAGATATGGTTGGATTGGTTGGTAGTTCTAAAACCTGAGTCTAGAATCTTGTGAAGATGAGAGGCAAGATCATGGCTACCCTGGACTCATTGTCCCCACAACATCTGTTTGAAAAGGGAGCCATCTGACACACTGAGAACCTTTTGTCTGAAATACCACAAGTTCTTACATCGGAATATTCTCGAGTTCAAAAGAAGTTTCATTGTTCCACTGTGAGAAAAAAAAAGCCTTGATAATGCCTCGAGTTAAAGACTCATTTGTACCAGATTAGCTAGACTTGAACAGAGAAATAGGCACAGATGATGATGATGAATGAATATCATGGGCTAGTATTTTTGCATTTGTTCTGATTCTGTTTGAAGTACTACTTGTCTCTGTTATATTGCAGAATTGCCCCCTCCGTCTAAGAGTAATGTATTAGAAGTTTCAATAACTTCAGTGACAGCACAGAGTTCCTGAGGAAGGTTGTGTAATTTGAAGCAGGGTGCTACATATCTTCTCTAAGTCCCCTGCTATCGTGTTTGATGGCAGCATCAGAAGCATGTAACTTGAAAATGAAACCTATCAAGAGAATACAAACATTTGCTCTATCTAGGGGACTGTTCTAGAGCTCTTAGAGACTTCTGTAAAAAAATCAGATCCTGTAATAAAAAGAACATGATAGATAACTGTGAGCACCTGTAATACAATTTCGGAGGTTTCTTGATACTTCATCGCAACAAAGCCTGTTTAAAAATACTCTTCCTGTCAGCGGCTGTAGCCACTGATAATGACTTTATAAAGAAACTTTCCTCTTGAGACATATAACTTACTTAAATTAAAGTAAAAAAAAGGGTAAAATGCAAGCAAATACATACATTATATAAAGATATCTTTTTTTAAATTCTGTTAAAATAGCAAGTGAAAAAATTTGTAATAAAACTATGCAATATATAAATCATGCATTGAGCTTAAATAAACTACTCATCAGGCTCATGTCTATCTTATCTCCAGCAGTCTGTAGGTGAAATATGGGGTGTATCCTGGAAAAGTTACCAGTCTATTGCAGGGAAACACATCCAGCCATGCTTACACAACTAAGCTGAATTTAGAGCCAACAATAATCCAACAGCCATGTTGGGTTATGGAAGATACAATGCCCACATATGCAGAGAACATCTAAACTCCTGACAAAAAGACAGGAATTGAACCCAGGACCTTCTTGCTTCAAGGCAATAGTGCTACAGACTGCGCCACCGTGCAGCTCCCCTAATGTAAAGCATTTAGTGTAAATAAGATCTGCTCTTTGAGTCTGGCTGTGGTGGAGTAAAGTGTCTTTGAGGCAAAGGGTTAAAGAACTAATGTCTCCTAAGTGCTTCTGAAAGAGGAGATTAGATTATCTGTAAGATGGCTTTTTGATTGTGATACATTCAGGAAGATTTGGAGGAATGTCTTTTAGCTAAAGTAGTGGTTGAGATATAACTTTAAGGGTAGTATACCACATTTATGTCAATAGCTTCTGTAATGTCCTCTGATGGAACTCAACCAACCCAGGATCCACACTGGCGGGAACTGGGGAGAGATTTAGTGAATTTTGTAGTGAATGAGTAGTTTAGTTTAGTTTAGTTTATTTAAGATCCCCATTAGCTGTAGCAAGCTACAGCTATTCTTCCTGGGGTCGAACAAAAAAGATGAAATAAAAAATACAAATGAAATAAAATTATATGGACATTAAAACAGCATCTCCCATAATCTATACATATACATAAATACATACACACATATACACATACATACTCATACATATATACATATACATACATACCCATATACATACACAGAAACAATCCAAACTAATCAAAACAAACTACAAAGCACAGCAAGTGAAGAAGACTGTGTAATCCCTCACAGTCATAGAACTGTGTCTCTTTTTTATTATATTATGTTCATTACAACAAGAAAACTAGGAATTGGAAACATTTGGAGAGAAGAAGGGAAGAAAATATGCAACATACGGACACAAACATAAGTAGCGGTTGTGTGGCATAGATTGGTCATAATGATATTATTGAAAAATTAGTGGTGAATGGAATATAAGCAAAGAATCAACAAAGAGGAAAAGAAAAAAAGGAGTATTATAATAAGAATAAAATAATTGTTATTTTAGAAGCAGTGCTGATATAGTAATATGATATAATCTATAAATATATATAAAATATTTATATTAGAGCCTGACCGATATAGGATTGTGAACGTTGATATTAGGCGCTTTAAAAAAATATATTGGCCAATATCAGAAATAGGTTGATATCAGATATTGACCGATGCATATAGACAGGATATGCACTGTCCAACTAAAGTCCAACCAAAAATATGATTTAAGACAAAGAAACAAAACATAGACCTACATAATTAAAATATGCAACTTTAATTTGAGCAGTATCAGCATAAGACTATAAATATAATAAATATTTTTGGTGCTGATTGAGATATTGCCTCAAATGAGGGGTGTTTTTTGCGTGACTGGTGGCGAACTGACAGACTTTTAACACCGCAGATGCATCATCAAACTGCTGTTAGATCATTCATGAAGTGGCTCCACAGATAACTGTTCCCCTCTGCCTGTAAAATGAATATAAAATAATTTAGTGTATTCTGCTAATTAGATTTCACTTTAACAGATGAGCATTTAAAATTGAAAACAAGCAGCCGCATACAGCTTAAAGTGATAACACAACTGCAATTGGGAGATGTTTTGTAACTGATTTATTTTTAAGACTCATTCACAAAAACCTTAAAAATAGAAGTTTGTCATATTTACAAGCAACTAAAAAGTTCTCTGTTCCACTGAACACAAGGCACTGAACTAGATTTAAGAAGAAATGCTGGATCTTTTAAAACACCCAAACAAAATTCCTTTAAAATTATGTTTATTTCACAAAGAGTTAAAATGGTAATATTCCAAAACTAGCACATATAAAACTCATCTGCTCTCCTTAATGCACCCTAACGGTGTGTTTGCACGAGGATTTGTTGTCATGGGGCACTAAAATATAGTTTTACTGTACATCATCACAGCTTACCATGGAGTAAACTCCTCACTTTCTAAAACTATTGGAGCATTGTTGCACACAGCATTAGTGTGAATTTGAAGTTGCAGAGAGAGTTACATTACAAGTTTTGTAATTGAATAAAAAAAGAAAATCACATTTTCTTTTCAGCTGTTCAAATTTTAAGTACAAGTGCACAAATAGGTTCTGTAAGTTGCACATTAGAAATCTCTTACATTCCCACTTTTGTTCCTAATGGTTTAGAAGTATTGTTGCAAAAGTATTTTTGCATTGTAAGTTTCATGTTTTGTCATTGTAATTTTTTTTTCATATGTCATAATTACAAAAAAGTTACAACTCTTCAGATTCTTGAGTACAAGTACACAAATTGTGTTCTGTAAGTTGCAAATTAAAAATGTCTTAAATTCTCAGTTTTGATCCTGATGATCCAAAACTATTGTTGCAAAAGTATTTGTGCATTGTAAGTTTGATGTTTTGTAATTGTAATTTTTTTTCATATGTCACAATTACAAAAAAGTTACAATTCTTCAAATTTTTGAGTACATGTACACAAATTGTGTTCTGAAAGTTGCACATTAAAAATGTCTTAAATTCTCAGTTTTGCTCCTGATGATCCAAAACTGTTGTTGCAAAACTATTTGTGCATTGTAAGTTTGGTGTTTTGTAATTGAAGATTTTTTTTTTATCTGTCATAATTATAAAAAAAAAAAGTTACACCCTTTCAAATTCTTGAGTACAAGTACACAAATTGTGTTCTGTGAGTTGCACATCAACAATGACTTCCATTCATTTTTGTTGGTGCAAAACCAATTTAAACACTTATATTAAAAGCTTCACAATTATTTTGTTATATTCTGGGAGACATTTTTGGAGTGCAACTCACAGAAATTACAGAATACAATTTGTGTACTTGTACTTTGAGGTGTACCTTTTTTTGTAATTGTGACAAATAAAATATACAATTACAAAGCTTCAAGCTTACAATGCACAAATGATTTTGCAACATAAGCCCTGGATCATTTAAAGCAAAACTAAGAATGCAAGAGGTTTTTGATGTGCAAATTGTAGAGCACAATTAGTGTACTTGTTGTTAAAATGTGAACAGGTTTAAAAGAAATTGTATTTGTGATTTTCCTTTTTAATTCTACAATAAAAAAAATTATATATCACTCTTCAAACTTTAAATTCACACTTACAATGTACAAACAGTTTTAATTCTAAATTACCTTCATAAGTTTCTCCCTCTTTTTCTAACTCTGTCCTTATGCTACCAGCAGCTGTGAGCATATGTGTTTGCGGTGAGTGGCGGTGCAGGGGGGGGCAGAGGTGCAGAATCAACGCAATAGAATTTTTATATCGGCCACATTTTGGCTGATGTCGATTAATGATTCAGATGCTAAAATCGGCCTCATAAATCGGCCCGTCAGTTAATCGGTAGGGTTCTAATTTACATATCTAATAATATAAATAACAACATTATATAAATGCTATAACTACTAATAACATTATAAGAAGAATAATCTTAGTACTTTTTATTTCTGCTAGTTTGGACCCGAGCTAAGCAATCACTGCCCCCACCCCCTCGTGGCACCTCAACCACAAGACAAGCCGTACCTCTAATTACCAATGATTCAGGCAGGCCATGGCTAACTAACCTGGATTTGTACTTTATGGAAATTCTAGAACAAAATTTGAATTAAACTACATAGGCCAAGTAAATAAAAATAACATTATAACCTGTTTGATGATACTAAAGAGTTGTTTGTTCACTTGTTCAGGTGCCCTCTTTGAGAATCACTGAATGATAAACACATATTATGTTTTATTGTAGACTGGCAGCATTACAGGTAAAGATGAGGAAGTCACCGATGTCGGACTTCCATCTGGAGACTGATGACAGAACAAAGGAAGAAAGATCAAGGCAGAAGGCACCAAAGAAGGATGGTTTAGCTTCTGCTTTAGGTATGGACAAAGAGGAGCCCAAGGCCCCAATGGACACTGATTACCAAGAAGAAATGGAACCACTCAAGCCTGCAATCCGATTCAATCTCAACTTTGACAAGTGAGTCTCTGCACTGAGACATAAACTGATTTATGCCATTTTTTACAATTAAATTACAACAGGTTCTGTGTGCTATCAAACCACACACTGCTGATTAAAATAGACTAATAGGCTGTTTGACTCACAGTAAACCCTGCAATATGCAACACCTTTTGTTTCCAGAGGGATTCGAGGTGAGCCACCAGAGCAAAAGAGGGATAGCTCCACTTTTACCATCGAGAGATTATTTGAAGCAGTGGCCAGCAGGGACCCTGGGAAACTGGACGGCCTGTACGAGTACTTGCATCAGAGCATGAAGAAACTCTCTGACTCTTTGTGTAAGTGAGAGAGCAGCTATGATGCAGCAGGTGTCCCAAACTGATCAAAGGAGATCTGAGTTCTGATTCCCCCATCTAACGGTTGCATCTACAGATCAGTCATATGGAAAAACCGCCCTGATGAAGGCTCTACTGCACCTCAAAGATGGCAAAAACCAAACCATAGACGTGCTGATCGACATTTCAGAGAGGATTGGTGACATTAAAGAGTTTGTGAATGCAGCCTACACCAGTAGCTACTATAAAGGTCAATTTCCCTCTGAACGAAAGCTTAAATTTGCCAGTCTGCTTTCTCTTTCAATGTTGTGCTATTTTAATAACAGTAGCAAATGATATGTTATTACTTTCATTTTTGTTTGCAACAAAAAACAATAACCATACATTTTCCCTGGGTTCTCATAGGTCAGACTGCTCTTCATATAGCCATTGAGAGAAGGAGTATTAACTATGTGAAACTACTGGTCAGCAAAGGTGCAGATGTTCATGCTAAAGCATGTGGGAAGTTCTTTCAGCCACATGATGGACCCAACTTCTACTTTGGTAAATTTGTGTTTCTTCCTCATATAAAACTCCTTACTTTCCACTTTATGTAAAATTGTTGGCATAAAACAGGGTTTGGCTACAATCTAGATAATTAAAAATCTAAATCAGGAAAGCTTCTGGCATCATCCTGGCAGGACAGTCAATCAGTGTGTTATTAGAATGGGGAGACCTCGTTTAGATTAGATGGTGGCTCATTCCAAGAAGGGTTGGAAGCCATGCTTTAAGCAGGTTTAAACCTTATCCTAAAGATCTACTATCCTGTAGATTTTAGACGCATTGCTTCTCAAAAGACTGAATTACCTCTTCAGCATGTCATCCAGTTCGGCAAAGGCCCGGTAACTAACCATTCATATGTTTTTAGATGTGTTAGAGCAGGGAAGCATCGAAAACCTGCAGGACAGTACATCTTGAGGATCAGAGTTGGAGACCCCTGCTTTTAGGTAAAGGCATGTATTAGCTGGTCAAGAAGCCTTTCACTCAATGGTGATGTAAATTTAGCCACAGTGACGCTGGTTTTCCAGTAGTTTAAAGTTAATGGTCATCCCGACCACTTCCCTTTCATCTGAATGTGGCAATTTGGACCAGATACCTAAGACAGAAAAGTGGGTCTTAAACCAAAACAACCCCAAAAAGACATCAAAAAATAGTTTAGGCAAGACCTACTCAAAGCCCTTACCTTAGTTATATTGTATATTTGTTAACTATGCTTTAAAGTCAGGTATCCAGTCGACTTTAAACTATGGCAGATATATGATAGACCCTGAACTTGCTTAGCAAAGGGTTTACCTCAAAAAAGTGTAGCCATATTTACATTCGTTGCTTGAGCTTGTGTGTATAGGAAAAAATCAAAAGTAAATTAAATCTGGTGATTTTCTGCTTTTAAAATTAATTTCAGATGTTTTTTGTATGATCATTTCATTTAGGTGAGCTGCCATTGTCTCTAGCAGCCTGCACCAACCAACCCGACATAGTGGACTACCTCATGGAGAATGAGTATCTACAAGCGGATGCTAAGATGACTGACTCTCACGGCAACACAGTGCTGCATGCTCTGGTGTTTGTGGCTGATAACACAAAGGAGAACACAGAATTTATAACGGCCATTTATGACCGTATCCTAAAGAACAATGCCCGACTGCATCCTAAGATAAAGCTGGAGGAGAAAGAGAACGAGAAAGGTCTAACACCTCTCAAACTGGCTGCCAAGTTGGGCAGAAATCAGGTAAATAAACATTTAGAGTTTGGTTTTTTAAAGATGAGATTTTTTGGTTGGAGGTTCCAGGTCTGAGAGGATTATAATCTGTTTGGTATTTAGTGAATCTGCACTCTCACTGGTGGGTTTTCTTACTTCCTCTTTGTTTGTCTGCAGATTTTTTCTTACATTCTACAAAGAGAATTTCATGAGAATCAGTTCAAGCACTTATCCCGTAAATTCACAGAGTGGGTTTACGGACCTGTCCACAGTTCCCTGTATGACCTGTCCTCTGTGGATTCATTCGAGAAAAACTCTGTCTTGGAAATTATAATCTACGGCAGTGACATTCCTGTGAGTTCCAGCTCTGCTGGCACATTGGGAAAAAACTGAATCTGCACAATAAGCCATGATATTGTATATCTTCACAGAACCGTCACGCGATGCTGGAGACAGAACCACTTAGCTGCCTGCTGGAGGATAAGTGGAAGAAGTTTGGAGCTGGATTTTTTTTATTCAACTTCCTGTTCTACCTTGTGTACCTGTCCATCTTTACTGTTGTAGCCTACAACAAAAGAAAGTGGCAGGAGTTAAGGGTAAATAGTTACACGCTGTTTAACAGACCGGAGCAAAGCTTGTCCTGATGTCTCCTCTGTCTCCTGCAGGGTTGGTTTAAAGTGGACAAAACATGGAGCGTCCTGTATGCTTCAGGCCAGCTGGTGACATTATTAGCAAATTGTTATTTTTTTGTCACTGGGGTATGTGAGCTGTTTTTTATCCTGTGGTTTATATCGCCATCTTGTGGAGGTTTAGGTTCAGTGAATATTTTAATGATCTCTTAACCCCTTCAGATCTTGGACATGACGAGGAAGAGGCCAAAGATGCAGACACTGCTGATTGATGGATATTATGAGATTCTATTGTAAGTCGATTTTTCTCAGATAATTCTTCATAACAGATATGCTAAACAGTTGTCATAGAACACTGAAATTCAATAGTATTTAGAGGAATCTATTGGGATTTTCTACCTAACCCAGTCACATTTTCTCATATTGGCATTTATGAAGTTGAAAGAAAAAGAAATATGTATTACAAAATGTTTACCAAATAAAATAGTGCTATCAAGATACATAAAATGTCCATTGTTAACTCATTCTAATAACTCAGCAACTTTTAGGAGTTTATTAAGCTTTATTCTGTGGTATTAGGATACAAAAAAGCTGGGTAACAGGCATGCCAGTTTTTAAATATTCAATTACAAAAGAGGTTTTGAAAAATCTAAAATGCTATCTAAACATGATCTTACAGTAAATGGTAATATTTTATTGCATAATTTTCTAGAACTGCACTGCTCAAGATGGCTACACTTTAGAGTAGCTCAACTAGTTCCTCAGTTCCTCCATTTGTGGATCAAAGTTTTTGTCTGATGATGTTTAACTTTGGTCTTAGATTTTTCACCGTTGATTTTTGTTATGATGTGTAACCATAGGGACTACTAAAAGTTGTTTTTTTACACCAGGAAGCAGCCCATTATTCTCTCAAATCCTGAAATAATATGTCAGCTATAATACCCAGTTGAGATGAAAAGGAGGGCAGGGGTTGCAGAGCAGGATGAAGGAGAAAACAGAGGAGGTGAAAATTCAAGCCATCTCTTCTGTCAATCATTATGAGCAATGTGTGACCTTTAGTAAGAAGAACTCCAAGTCCTAACAAGGACTGAGCCAGGTTATTGGGAATGAAGTGTTATGTGTTTTACTGAAACATGGGAGCAAGATTATATCCTTGTCTTTAAAGTCTTTCTGCCAGGCTTTCTGACCAAACAAGTAGACAGAGATTTAAAGGGAGTTTGAAAACTCAGGATTGTTACTGTGACGTTTCATCTCCACAGCTCAAATTTCAAACTATTGACAGTGAGTTTTCTTCCATGTTATTTAACCAGGGAGTTCACCATACTAATTGTTTTGACACCAAAGTGTTCTGTCCACTGTAACAGAACACCTGGGGGTTGTGATGATCGTCATCTCATGTGTTTCTGGAGTCTCTGAAAAACTCAAAAGGATTTTCTCCAAACACAAAATCCCAGTACATTTCAAACCAAACAAGACCCTGAGACAGAGACTAGTGCACCCTAAGGACAAAACCCCCAGACCAAATATGAGCAGAGTGGTGTATGCAGTTCACTGCAGTGAAGAATACTGTGATCTTTATATTGGAGAAACCAAACAACCTCTCCACAGACGCATGGCCCAATACAGAAGAGCGACCTCCTCGGGACAAGACTCTGCAGTACATCTACACCTTATGGACAAAGGACATTCTTTGGAGGACAAGAATGTTCACATTTTGGACAAAGAAGATAGGTGGTTTGAGAGGGGCTTGAAGGAAGCCATCTATGTCAAGAAAGGAAAACCAACCTTAAACAGAGGGTGTGGATTTCAGCTTTCAAAAACCTACAATGCAGCAATTGAGTTGATTCCTTCTCGCTATCATCACAACCCCTTACCCCTTACAGAGGAAACAGAACACCTTGCCTGTTTAGCAAGGCCAACAATTCCCTTTAACACCCCTTTCAGAGACATAGACAGGTATCACATATTACAGGCTAACAAAGAAGCCAATCGACCCACATTCCTAAGGGCGGATTATTCGTCCGGTTCAATTTGCATGTTTTCTAAACCAAAACAAGGCTTTGTTTTTGGTCCACACTATAAAGCCTCGAGCTCAACGCTATTTCCGACATTTTGAATTGAAAAAGCTTCTTGGCTCGGAAGCGAAACGTCTTCAACCTTGGAAACAAAGTCCAGTGGATTCTTTTTTTTTTTACTTTTTTGGAATGACTTTGACCTGGATGACTGAGAATCTTCACCAGCATCACTGTAAGGACAAAGTTCTTCATCAACTCCAGAAGACTGCGGTGGAGTCCTCAGCAAACACCCGGATCAAAGACTACCTGTCAACCAGATCAGTTCTTGAGGCTAAAGGGTCAACTGTGACATCAAGTAGTCAGCAGCACAGAAGCACCATGGGGGAACTACATTCCACCATTTCATTTCACTATGTATACCTTCAATACAAGACTGTCCTGTCATCTGAAGAAACACTCAGAGGACTCTCCTGGGTGCATTAGAGATGGACAAGAGGCTGAGTACAGGAAGCTGGTGAACCACCGCATGCTGTGGAAACAACCATCTGATCCTGGATGAGAAAAACAATAGAGAAAGTTGTAGATTTCAGGAAAAAAACAAAAAAGGCATAAGTTCAATGCTACTACCATCATGTAAAAAAAAGTGGAGGTGATGGAGGAGCATACATACCTCAGTGTTCACCTGGACAACAGATGCATTTTTTGAATTGAATAAAAAACCCATAGAATATATTCAATAGTTTTTTATAACAGCGAATGTGAAAAACGTTTACTGGGAATAAATATATTTAAAGTGGAGTTAATACAGGTTAACATGGGTCCCTCTGGGTCAGTCTAACATCCACGTTGTTCACAGTTTTACGCAGGGGCTCCTTTTCCTGATCTCCACCGTTCTATATGTGGCGGACAGGGATGAATACCTGGGCTTCCTGGTGATATGTATAGCTCTCAGCTGGATGAACGTGCTCTACTACTCCAGGGGCGACAGACACATGGGCGTCTACAGCGTCATGATACAGAAGGTAGGGTTCCACTCAGCTGCAGTCAGCATCCCAGAGGACACTTTGTTCTAAGGCCTTCTAACTTCTGTTTTCTTTGCAGATGATCCTCAGTGATATCCTGCACTTTCTTTTTGTTTACCTCGTTTATCTCTTTGGATTCTCAGCAGGTATTTTATCTTGGCTCAAACTAATTTAGAGTTAACCACTCCAGGATTTTTAGTACCTCCACCCCAGCTTTGCATTACAGAAAAACTGTATTTTCATATTAGAAACCAGGACTGTTTAAATACAATATTAAAGCAACATTGTGTTTCCTGTTCTAGCTGTGGTAACACTGCTGGTAGAGCCAGAGCAGCCAGCGACAGCAAGAGGACTTTTTGGAACCATTGCACCTAATTCAGAGTGTGTCAAACCCACCTATAGAAACTTCTCATACACCACCCTGGAGCTCTTCAAGTTCACCATAGGGATGGGAGATATCGACTTTACCAATGATTACAAGTACATGGAGGTCTTCTACATCCTGCTTATTGGCTACATCATTCTCACCTACATCCTGCTGCTCAACATGCTCATAGCCCTCATGAACCGCACTGTGGAAAACATCACCAAGGAGAGCAAAAGCCTTTGGAACCTGCAGGTGAGCAAATGCTGTCCCTGGCATTATTTATTAAAGGGAGTGAGGTTTAAATAAGTTGCTGTGATCGTCTCCAGAGGGCTGGCACCATCTTGGACATGGAGAAAAGGCTACCCTGCTGTCTAAAGGGGTGTTTTCGCTCTGGGGTGGAGAAGAAGCTTTTCACAGCTCTTGGAGAAGATCGGCGAAGGTGTTTCAGGTCTGCCTCTTAATGTTCATTTTAGCTGTTTGAACAGAGTGCTGTGAAATATAGACTTATAGATTTCCGTTTGAAAAGTTCTTGATTAATTTTGCCAGCTCTACCAGTACAGGCCATTTACAATTTACCATTTCATTTAGTCTGATAGAAAAAAAAAATCCAATTTAGCTAAGCATTTAACATTTAAAAATTGAATATGAACTAAATTAATTATTACATAAAGTTTATTACATAGCATTGCTATTCCATGTCTTTTAATCCACTAAAAAAGCTTCATTTCAATCTGATCAGCTTTATTAATGGTGGTCTTTGTAGAATGATGAGGATTATAGTCTCTCCTCTAACCTGGTGAACATTTTGGGTCCAACATTTCAATGGTTCATTATTAGATTGCTCACCATCTGTCTTGCATGTTGAGTTTTTGCTTTTGTACACAATAGTTGGACTCCTGTCACAGTTTAATCTATGGGAATGTATTAGTCTGTGAGGGAAAAGCCATTTGCACATGAACTGATTCACACTGCTGACTAATCTCGGTTGCTAGAAAAAAAGGGAAACCTCAGCAAGAACGAATCAGTCAGGAGAAAAAAGGTCCCAGGTAAGATAAACAGAAAACACAGCTGTGTGATCAGGGCTGATTGATTAATAGATTTTTTTTTTTTCTTCCAATAAAAACCATCTGAGGTGTCATAAAGTAGACATTGATTTAAAAGTGCATTTCTCCTGTATTCTTAGGGTCGAGAGTATGAACTGGAACAAGTGGAACACTAACTTGATCAACATCAGCGAGGATCCAGGATTTTCAGAGGAGTTCGACCAGCATGAAAACCCTACACGTGGATTTGACAGAGGTTCAAAAACAAAGAGCAGTTTGATTTTTCAAGACTTAACAGATTCAAATCCTGTAACGTCTTCTCCTTTCTCCACAGGGAGTAGCTGGAGAGGCCTTTTCATGGAAAGCAGGAGGAGGACGATGCCGTCTCAGTCCAATGAGATGAGGGTCCTAAACGGCTGAAGAACCCCTGAGGGTTTTTTCCATGGCTGTTCAGCCTGCATGATATAAACAAGGACTCCAACGCAGTGTTCTATTTAAGAGACAAAAAGCTTGGAAGGATGTCTCCAACTAAACTGTACTGTTTTCTGCAATGAAAATGCAATATATAAGGAAACATTTAAGTAATATCATTAGGAACTACAAAACACTCAGTGACTGACATGTAAAAGTGTGTTGCAACGTAGGTGTTACGTATGCTGTAAAAAGTGTTAATTAATCCCTTAAAAAAATACTGCAATTTTAATTAAGATTTGTGATATTAACAAGCCGTATAAGTGAGCTGCTGGGTGCATATCCTTTACAGCGAGGCCGCAACCTTCCAGCGCCTCTGGCATAGCTAAAAATCCATCATGGAGTTATCCTGATCACCAAGGTGCTGATCCTGCACCTCCCGCTGCGTGCCCTTTATACAGGTCCCATTTTCATCACAGCCAGACAAGCTAAATCTACTGCAGCCAGATCAGCCCTGCAGGTTTCACAGCTTGCTTCGTCTACTCCACTTCCTCTGGCGATGAGGCAGAAGCAGGCCTAGAGAAAGGGCATGAAAGCACAGCAATCGGGGCAGCAATCGCCACCTTCGGCACAGGCTGACACCGTTACAAATTGTATGTGCTTTAGCCTTTTGGAGGCAATGAGTTACTTGTTTGGCTGTACAGTTTTAGTCAAAGTTTCCTCTCACTTTCATGTTAATTTAAGGTAATATGGCTTTTAGAAATGTATTTAAACAGTTCTCTTTTTAGGTGCACTGAAAATGGAAGAAATACACATATTATCAATACTTTGTAATTGCTTATTGAATTGGGTAATATTTGGCTAAATCATAAACTGTTTATTTGATCACAAGAAGAATTGGAAATGTTGTAGACTATTCAGACTAGTAAGGCTTCCAGCCATGGATTAGCCCATAAATTGGGTTTTGGTGTGGGTCACTGGCAAAAGCTCAGCATTAACCTGTTTTTTTTTTTTTTTTTAATTCACAAACCAGTTCTGATATCCCTATCCTAGAGGTACACGGAGCTGTGTCCATGTTTCAATCATTGTTTTGAATTCAGGTGAAGTAAAAAGGGTTGAGAGGATTCTTTTATCACCAATCTATTCACTTAAAGCAACGTTCTATTTAGATTTGCTCCTCTAGCTGAAGAATCACGCCACACTTGAAAAAGCAGCTTTTTCTACTTAGTCTGATCCAAAATCACCCAAAACAAAAATCAAAACCAGTTTTTAAATAGATTCAAAATGGTTCCAGGTGAAGCAAAGCATCACTAATGACTGAGTTTGGACGCATTTCAAAGCATAAATTAGAACTTTATTTTATTATTACAATATTACAAAAAGAGTAGCACAACTCTCACGCTCTTGCCTCTTATCTGTCGTACAGAATGACACAAAAGAAAGGCTCGTGGACCTTCTTCCATTTCACAGCAATAGTACAAGAAACAAAGAGGAAAAACAAAATTTAAATAACAAGCAAATCAATAGTCATAAATAGTCACAACTGCAAACTGAAGCTTTGAAACTAGAAAAAAAGTTACAGCTCAGTAACTACACATTACTAAAAATATATCATTACAAAATATTCCTCCTTTTTCTCACTTTTCAACCATAAGGAATCTCTAAGGAATTGCTCTTAATGAAAAAAACTTCATTCAAATAAAAGGCAAAAAAAAGTAAAAATTGCTGTTTCTGTATGTCCTTTTCCTCCTCTTTCTCTTTATTTGGGTTTTGTTTTATTAAAACCATGCTCATTGTCAAAGGAAAGTCCAAGGACCAAACACTTAAGGCTTTTTAAGGGCTGTTAGGGAGTTAGGTGAACAAAACATAGGTGTCATTGTGTTATTATACACACATACACACTCACACACAAACCTCAATGCTCACTTATCTGCGCCCGCGTCAGCAAGCAGCAGTCACACACAATCATTAAAAGTTACAGTAGTCTAGTAGGTAAGCCAGTGTACAAGAAAATAAACAATGCATTTGCTGTTTTTCACGTTAAAACCCGAAACCCAGGAGGGGTTCGTTTCCCTCGATCTTGCAAGTGATCAATTTGGTCTATTGGAGCAGACTTCACATCAGCATCAGTAGCAACTCAGTGGGTTTTTAAACCCCGTCGGGGTTAGAAGCTCCGCCTTGGCTTTAGATTCTTCGTCACATTAAAACAACAAACTTCTTCAGTCTCCACAAAGCAGACGGATCCCTTTCAATACCTGCAAAATGAAGAACTCAACATTCAAGTAATACATTTGGTTAAAAAATAAAAAGGAAAACTAATCTGAAAAGTGGAAAGAGATGTGATGGCACAGTTTCACACTGGTGTGTCTTCATCAACCTGACTTTGGCCATTTTAAGGTAGAGGAGGGTTTCCGTGTTTATCTGCCCTTAATGTTTATATATCTTGTCACTAAATATGAATAGTAACAAGGCTAATTCTTCTAAATACCTGAATTCACTGCAGCATCATAAGCAGAAAGAAGCATTGATTTTTTTTTTTTGTCATATTTGCTCCAGTTTTGTCTTTAAAACGTACAAACAACCTGATTAAATGTTTCATTTACAGCCTGAAAGGAATTTATCTGTAGTAGTCCTACTATGCACAACATTAAAAAAAGAAAAAAAGCCTCTTTATGTGTTTTTTTTTTATAGCCCCTTCCCCATCTGTCTCTTTATCTTCTCTTTTTATTACTGCATGAAAGTGATTGTACTTAATTTTAAAATCACCACCGAAGTGAATGTCTTAACCAGTTCCAGCCAAAAAAAAAAAAAAGAAAAAATATCAGGTAATGTCGCTTTTTTTTTTTTCCTATGAGGGATAACTTTCAATTTTGTCTTACATGCATAAGAAAAGTCTCATTGGGGATCTGAAGAAGAGAGAAGACAGACTCTGTTCAAATCCAGGCACAGATATTCAGTGTTATGATGGAGGAAGAAGCAGAGAGGACTATGTTTACACACACTTTCAGAAACAGGGTACCTGGGCTGCAGGTAAAAGCATGAACTAAATCCAGCAATTGATCACTTGCAAGATGAAACAAAAGAATGACAAAAAAAAATATTGTTCTGCATTAAATATATTATTTTACCCTCTTAATACTTGTTGTCCTTTAAGTTATCTGTTGAGTTTTATTCTTGTGTTTCGTTTCTTAAGACTAAACAAAAGGGCTTGATAATGGTTGTGGAGACAAGGCCATAGCTTATCTGTACCCTGGGTGCTGGATGAGAGCGGTTCTGCCGTCTCCAACCTCTGGACCTACCCTGCTCAGAGGGGGCCTGTGCATCTTGCCCATCAACCCGAGATTCTGATCGCGGAAGTAGGGCGTCTGGAAGTCCCCACCCAAGTAATCTGCCGTTTGCATCAGATTAGTCTGGCCGGCTGAGGACATGGTGGAGCTCGTTGGGAGCCTGTAATGGGGAGCCCCAGGGGGCCCACAGTCCAGCGTGGTACACCCTCCTGGGCCTGCATTGTGGAATGACATGGCTACATCCTGAGACCCAGAGCTGTCACTGTTGGGTGTGGGAAGGATGCTGCTGCTCCAGATGTGGGACTGGAAGTAGTGACCGTTAGTGTAGTGGGCCATAGGACCGGGCATGCTGCTGCTGTTGACGGGCGGGGAAGGCGTGGGCCTGTCCACTGGAGGCTTCAGTGAGTACGGCTGACCCCCCAACACTTCTGCAGGGTACCCCATGCCTTTAAAATGGAAGGATGGGTCCCTAGAAGGCTGTTTGCAGAGGTGCGTCAAGCCGTTCTGAATGTGGGGGACATGAGCCAGCTGATGGGGGTTCCAGGAGCGCATCTTCTGCTGCTGCTGCTGGGTGGCATGTTGGAGCTGATTCTGTTGGGGGTGAATATGCTGCTGCATGTGCTGCTGATGCTTTGGATCAGCGTGGTTGGAAGGCAAGTGGTTCATACCAGCCACACTGGATGGGGGGTGGGCTCCCATCGGAGCTGTGGCTTTTTCTTGGGGGGCGATAATGCAGTTGGGTGGTGGAAAGCCGGGGGTGGCGGGGTTACTGTGCATGGAAACCCTGGAGCATGCACTGATAAGCAGGTTGCGACCGATGGGACTGGGGTTGGCGATCTGGCCCTCACACATGGAGCTAGCTCCGGGGCCCTGGACCCTCCCTTGGCAGAACTGGTTGAGCTGATGCACAATGGTGCTCAGGTCAGCCTGACGGGCCTGGTGCAAACCGGCGGCCATCGAGAGTGGAATGGTTGAGGTAGAGACGGTAACGTTAGGTGGCACGTCGCCATCTGGCAGCTTTCTGGTCCCCTGCAGCCCATGTGGAGGCTGTTGTTGAAGCATGACTGCAGGGGGCCCCTGCGGGTGGCCGAGGGCCGGGTGCTGAGACAGAGTCTGGAGTCTGATCGGCCCCTGAGGGTGTAGGGCCAGAGGAGGAGGGTGTCTAAGACTCTGAGTGTGAGCCTGCTGTTGAGAAAGGGGTAGATGTAAAGTCTGAGGCAGGTCCTGCTGTTGGTGGGTTAAGCTGTGCTGGGGGAGGGGCAGGGTGGGCAGAGGTGGGTGGTGGTTTAAAGTGCTGGTTGAAGCCACTTGGTAGGGTCCAGTGGTAGGATTCATACTCACTTCCGAGTGCAAGCGAACCCGACTACCATCAAAATCTTTCAGGATACCTTTGACTGTGGGGACCTTAACGATGGCGAGGAGTCCCGTCTTGGCGTTGGCCTGAGAGGGGGGGTAAGGGCTGTAGCGCTGGCCCGACGTATCCAGCCCGTTGACCGTACGGCGAACGTGGTTACGCTGGGGGACTTTGACGCTGTTGGGAAAGATCTTGATGGTGAGGGGGTTGTTGGCAACCTTCTTAGCATATGCGTCCAATTCTGCAGGGGTTGGAAACGGAGCGGATCTCATCCTTTGTATGGTGTCCCCTGGAGGAGAACAGGACAGATGGAGTTAGGAGGGTGAGAAGAAAAAAAAAGAGCAAAGCCAGGCAAAACAGACAATTTAATCCAGTTCAGTTGTACAGAACCAAAACCCAAACGTTTTAAATGATTTATCATATAAGCTATAACCTGCTTCCCTGTCATTCTGAGAGAAAAACATCCCTACACCATTATCCTACAGGATTCTCCTTCCTCTCCATGCATTTGCACTGCCTTGTGTTAGTGTATCACATAAAGCACAATTAAATTACATCATAGTTTGTGGTTCTATCACAGGGAAGCTCAAGGTGTATGACTGTAAGGTTATTGTGACACAAAAACTGAAATCTGTTGAAATTTGATGATCTTGGAGAAAGATGAATCAGAAAAAAACTAAGAACTCCGATGGTATGGTGATTAGATAAAGAGAATGATGTTTCATGTACTCAGCAGGAATATTAGAGCTGACACATTCAAGCCCCCCGCCCCCCAAAAAAAAAGAAATGCAGTGAAATCCAGTTAAGTACAGTGGTTACTGACTTTTAGGTCAAAAGCTATTACTGGCCCTAATTGACACATTCAGGCCAAGAATAAGTGCTGAGGGTGGGCTGAGATGTAGTGGCTGAATCACAAACCAAACAAAGAATAAGAGGAGGCAGTAATGGTCCCCTGTGGCTGGAACAGGGAGAAATAAAAAAAAAAAAAGCACACAGAGTGAAAGAGAGACGCAGGGAGCAGCCCTCCATGACAGCAGACAACTAATCAGACACAGAAGCAGCGTCTCTGATGTGCAGGAACACCTCCTAGGACTCAGCTCGCAGGCTTCTGCTACACCTGCTAAGCACTGCGACTAAATTTAACAATGCCAAAGTGACAATGTCAACATGATTACCCGTTTGAGAATGTGGGAGGGTGTGAGGTTGTTCATAACCTCCACAAAAAGGCTTGGTTCATGTGTCGAAATAATCCATTTAATCTCATAGGTTTCTCCTTTTTTTTTTTATCCAAACAGATTTTAGTGCCAAGGGGTGCAAATGCTGTAAAATAATAAAGGGATTTCAAAGCAAATTCAAAAGGTCCTAAAGACACAAAAATCCAAAATCACATGCAAAGAAAAAAATGCTGCATAGAAAAAAGAAAAGAGAAAACATGCTGCAAACACATAAATTATGTTAACGAAGAAACAATCAAAAGGAAAATGCTGTAATTAGCAAAAAAAAAAAAATAAAAAAATACAAGTTAAGAAAAGCTGCAAACTAGTGCTGCATAGCAGAAGTCAACTAGGGGTCATTAACTCATATGGGACCAGAACAAAAAACATTACATAAGTAATACCTTTGGACCAGAGCCTTAGCAAAAACATAAACATGATACTTTCCAGAGGAAATCTAGAGGGAGAAAGGAACGGTAAGGTTTTTAAAATAAATTTTACACTTAATCTTTCTTAGAATCAAATATATGCCTTAACTAATGGTTATAATTTAATAATAGTTACACCCCCTAGTGGTCTGGAAGGCTTCCATCATGCAGATCTAGTTTGCTGCTTTTCTTAACCTGCAGTTTGTTTTTGCTAAGTGCAGCAGGTATCGCTAATTGCAGCATTTTCCCTTGCCTCTGTTCTGTGTTGGCATCATTTATGTATTTGCAGCATGTTTTAACTGTGCATCTCTCTATTTATTGTGATTGCAGTTTTTAGCATTTGTTTCCCCTACATTTGTTTTTCATGTTTGTGTATTAGTTTCATTTTTCTGTTTACTACTCAATCTTTTGAGTTTGCTGGAACTAAAATCCTGTATTTATGCAGCCTATGCACCACTTTGCCTCTGTAACAACCTGTCAATTATTAACCTACAGAGAAACAGATGGACTACATATTTACAGCTAATAAATAGGTGTAAAAATGCCCTACAGCAATTTTCATAATTTTGTACTACTGTAATTCCAGATGGAAAATACTTCAAAATTCTGTGCTTTGAATTGATTAAATGTCAGCGTGGAAAATCTAAATGGAATGAATAATTTCCTTTACCAAAATCACACAATCATCACACAATTATTGATAAATTGGGAAAAAATATAAATAAAAAGGAATAATCATTGATCATTTTTTCTTTACTTTTACATTTAATCTCTAAGTAATTTCAATTTTCTAGGAATTCTATAAATGAAATGTAGGAATCAGGGCTGTTTCTTTTAGCCAGAAACAAAGCTCACTGTTAGCATCTTGGGGGTTACCAACACTCCATAAAAAACGTTGGACATCCTCTAGAAACTAAGAGGAATTTGCTGGATACTGAACTGGTGTTCTGGTAAGTAGAGTGAGGACCTGTGATGCTGTGGGCCTGTTTGTCTTTCAAAAACTAAGTTTTTGAACCTTAGTGACCTTCCTTATGCAATCTGACCATCAGATCTTTGTTAAAAATGTCTTAGAGTGATGGATGATCTGGTCAAGCTAACTCTTTAGCTTACTTTGGTGCAGAATAAAGAAGAAACCTGTGGTTTCTTGTGGTGCTAATGCTCAGTCTCAAAGCAGGTTGGCCTAGGGGGGAGGAGGCAGAGAGCTGAAGTGACTGAAGGGGCAACAGGAGTTGTGCCAACTGGCTAATTAATTCCTGCTTTATTTGTGAACAGGAAACAATGGGCAGTGATGTGCGGGGGCTGGTATGAGGCGGCACACAGACGTACACACGCATGGGGGGGGCTCCCTCTGAAACAAAGTGTTCAGCCCACTGATGGCAGCTTCATTAATGCAGGGGTCTGGGCCAAGGAGCTGGAGCCTGACACCCCGCCATCATCGAGGTCCAGTGTCAGACTGTCACTGAATAAATGCCAGGCTAAGCGAACACAGAGAAATGAACACTTCCATACGAGCGCACAGGCGTGCTGAGGATAGGTTTCGCCTGTCAAACACAAGCAATGATTAATGACCTCGTTGGAAATGATGTCTGGTTGTGACAGGAACAGACTGAATAAATACGGGGCTGATTTTACTGGAAAATACAGCCGCCGTCAGGGATTCTGACACAGCCCTCATGGTGAGAACACCTCCCGCCGTCTCGTGTGCTGCAGAATGAAGGGTTGTAAGTGAGGAGGAGGAGAGAAACATGATCTGCTGCAAGAAAAAATATAAAATTTGTATTGCTAATGGTGGCATGAGAAACGTCTTGATATTTCTCTTCAAGTTGCAGGATGTCTTTTGACCTGATGAGAGCATGTGACTTCCTCTGAAACATCTGAAAGAGAGAGCTTTTATGGAGTGAAGCTTCTTCCAATATTGTTGCAAGTAAAGAACACGTTTTGTAAATAGAAATGTAAGTTTTTGAGTAATAAAAATGAAATGTTAAATTGTTAATTGTTAAAACTAATTTTGTAATGGAAAATTTTACCTTTTCAAATAAAAAAAAAATTTTTAATTATTGTTTTTTTAAGCCGAGTGTCAGAATTGCACTCTTTTCAAATTGATTTTCATAGATCACATTCTTATCCCTTTAAGCCCAATACAAACGCTTACTTTAGGAGAGCAAATTGACCAATAAAAAATGTGCTAAAGTATGCAGACCAATAGAACCGCATCTTCATTTCTCACTCCAGCCCCCATAATTGAAGATGATGTGATGTGAGATTAGAAAAGAATGCAATTCTTAAAAGTCAATCTCAAAAACAGAAGTTTGAATAAAAAGTTAAATTTGAAAAAAGAATTTTAAAAACAAAATCAAAGTTACTCTCAAAACCTTTTTCTAATTAATATGTTTTCAAACCTACAATTGTGGATGTATCATATTTCAATTTGCAAAATGTTTTTTTTCCTTGGAACAAAACCCCATCCATACACTTTGAGCTCCACATCCCATTATATCTACATTTGAGGCGATTATCTGGAGGCAATAATTGCTAAATTCCTCTGTTGTGCCTATAAAGTCAGCTAATAGACTTCCTGTGGGCCTAACTACGAAAACAGTTTGCCAATGACGCTAAGGTTATCATCACCTCTTAGCTTCCGACAGACCATTAGTCCATAGAGCCTTTGGTGAATAATGTCTCAGGCTCTTTCTATTGCAGCATTCTTCAAAGCAAAGATCTGCCCTCTTAGAGCAATTGTGAATAAAAGTGCACAAGGAGATACACAATTTCCATTACATTATTACAAATAGAGTAGCAAACCTTGCAGGCCTTTATTGGTTGCTTGGACAATTTTCAGACAATCAATCAATATTCCTTATCTGTTGTTAGCAGACATTTCACTTTGAGCATGTTCAAATCACACTTGGGGAGCCAAAGTGGCTAAAAACTAATCACACCATTCATCCCTGTTGTTTTTTTTTTTTTCCAATGCACACAGCATTAAGCACTGTGTCCTGGTTTTCAAGCTATATCATTATCCTCATGCAGACTATTTAAAGGCATTTAAAGCTGTTAAACAACCAAGAATGTTATTATATCTTCATCACATCATGCTGGTAAACATGTTTCTTTGATCAGATGGATGCTGGGCACATCTATCAGTACTAAGCGGTTTTGTAGGTAATGGAAACTTCATAGGAAGTCAATCCCTCGTGCTCCATTAAAGGTAGAAAGAAACATGGCTGCCAACATAGAGCTGACACATGAAGCTCAAGTAGACTCTGTTGCTCGAGGCAGGACCTAACCCCGCATGTTACCCAGGTCCTAGTGCAGTGTTTTAGGAGATCTCACTTCCTAACCCACGACATAACTGGTCTTACAGCCTGTGCAGGTGGCCCTGAATGTGGCAGATTGTCTCGTCTCCAATCAGCCTGAAAGAACACAACACCCACAGTGTTATACTGGCTTCCCTTAGCTGCCAATATCGTCTAACTGATTTTAGCCCACAAAGTGCTTCCAACTATCTAAATTATCTCACAAAGGCTTATGTCATGACATCATTTCACTTGTCAATGGGTTGCTGGATGGCAAACACTGTGCTCAAGACTATCCGGATTCTTTTCATGTTTAACTGACTGAGCAACAGAATTTAAGAAACTCTTAAAGACCCAGCTCTTCAGAGAGCAGCTCCTATTCTGTACTTTTGAACAGCTTACCTTATGCTCTTCGCTCTAGGCTGAAACCATTTCTACACAGTCACTCCTGTCTACTCTGACAGAACCTGACAATTGGTCTTCCTTCAAGGTAGCTTATTGTTAGCTTTGATATTAACTGCATTGGTATGCCCTAATTAGTTAGTAAAAGTGTCTACTTAAAGCAGATCTGGAAAATCTCAAAAAGATAACAGATCTGAAATGGCCTACTAAATTTAGACTTAAAACATTGATTTTCTTGTTTGTTAATATTCTAATTTGTATATATTATTACACTAGAGATAGATGGATAAACAGGATGACCGATATTTTTGGCCGATATTTGCAGGTTTTTTTTAAACCATGTATTTGCCGATTCATTAGTGCATTCAGAAGCCATGTCTTTTCATCCTGTAAGGCGCATGTATTGCTGCTCCCTCCATTTGCCATTTGTTATGTTTAGTTGGATTAGTTGATAACTTTCTTTTTTGTTATATTTGACACTTGTGTAACATTTGTTAACTTGTCATTTTTATCTTATAAACGGAGAAAGCGGTATCGACATAAAAAAAAAAGTCTATACATAAAAGAAAGCTTTAAATAATGGCATCTGGGAGCAATCTTCAACATAAAAAGATCAAGCCCATTATCCTGACATGGCACTGCTTTAAATGATGTATTAACAGGTATAAATCTATTAAGTTGGCCCTTGAACAGCTGATAAAATGGGTGTCTTGCTGGTAGGATCAGTTAAAAGCTACTGATTATATCTTCTACCAAGATGATTAGCATTTCCACCTTAACCTGTAACCTGGATTATTTGATGAGCTACAAGCATCAAAGGAAGGTTAATGAGGAACATTAAACTTGGTGACTGCTGGTGGCTTGGAGCATATCACGTCTCAGATGTGCAGGTAGGTTCGTTGCCAGGGAGGAATATGGGGGGTTGGACACTCTGGCCAAGCACTAATTATCCCACTTCTAGCGAGCTGATTGGAACACAAGTGCACAGTCAGCAGGCACTAATTAGGGTTTCTTTTATTCAAACTACTGTTTTTATTGAGCAAGGTTTAAGCAGCGGGGAAGAGGGAACTCATGCTGCTGGAAATTGCATTTTTCGCACATGAGCAGCAAATTAGACCTGAAGCCTCAGCTTTAAATTAGAGTCGGTTTAATTTGTGGTGATGTTAACTGGAAATTTCCCACTGTCCCTTTTTTGTCCTTTTTGGGTGAGCCGATGCCAATAGAGCAATATAACCTCCATAAATGAACAAGAAGCGTAAGAAAAGATAAATAGTTTAAGGATTAGTTGTGCCTAAGAAGAGTCCCAGCTGTGCCCCGTTTTGTTCCATCTGTAAGAGCTGAGAAACAAAAGCCACTTTGAGGCACTCCAGTCATCCTGAGTGGAAAATGGCCTGTTTTCTTCACTTGAAATACTCCTCTGGCAGCCTTTACACTTTACAGCCATCATCTGTTAAAAGTCACTCCCTGATGAGATATAGAGCGGTTGCTCTGGCCTTGTCTCTGACGGCAACCTGCGAGCTCGTAACTTTAAACGACTCTCCCATCCTCAGATTCAGCAGAGCACAAGAGGATGGCCGTACAACCTGGAGCACTTGGTAAATGCAGAATGAAGGATTCGAGAGCAAGATTCATCCGCTGGGTTAGTCCGTTTTGTTTAACATCTTTATTTTTGTGAGATATAGATGATATTAAAGACTTTTCTAGGTGTGAGAAATGTGTCTATGTTTATAAATCAATATTCTCTTTTTTTTGCAGCATCACTTCTCGTCTCTCTGACCAGCCTTCTCCCTCTCTAAAGGCTTCTATCCAACAATTGCTTTAAATTCAGTCCTCAGACATCACCAAATGAGATCTGTAGGGTGTCGATACCCTTTAACCCCGGGATGGAGATGGATCTAGAAGTAGCAAATTAAAACTTCTGCCAAAGATTAAAAAATCCAACTATAAAGTAGACTTTGATTGGGCCATCCCATTATGGGAATGTGGTTTTATCTGATTAATTTCTTTGCAACTCTAACTGTATTTTAAGGATCATTATGAACCTCTAATCTAATGGGTTTATACGGCAGATACAAGGTGTTCTAGTTCTATTGACCTAGTTTTTGCTGGATCCATCTTCCCATTAAATCTGGATTAGCTTACCTACCAACAGCAGGATGAGTTCACCACCGTATTTCAGTTGGTAATCGGTAGAGTATCCAAAAATTGTGCTCAAGTAAGAGTAGCACTACTTCAACATTTTGTTAAGACTAAAAAGTAGTCATCCCAGAAACCACTTGAGTCACACCAGGCTCACACTGAAAGCGAAGACGGTGCGACGCCGGTGTGTTGCAGAAAGTCACTCACAGTGACCGCTGCCACCAGGCTTTCCCTGCTGTGGCTCCATCTGCAGGAACGACGCTCCAGAAAAAAGTTTCTATGGGTTTAAACTCTTACCAGGAAAGAAAACTAGATAGCTGTGCAAATAAATATCCCTTTTTACCACAATATGCCCTCTGTTTTTCTTTTGCTCTCTTGTTATCACTTGTTAAGATAATAATAAGATAATGGAAACTTTTTCTGTCTGGGGTAACCTTTTCGTTTTTGTTGTATTAAATTAAGAAGCTTGATGCAGGCCGCTGGAATGTTCCGCCAAACTTCCTTCTTGTGGAAAAACTTTGTTGATTCGCGCAGCCTTGGTAACCATACCCGCAATGAGCGGACACATTGATGTGAAAGATTTTGGGTTCGTTTCGGCCCCTGCACTGCAGCCGCACCGCGTTAAGTATGATCCCGGTGTAAGACCTGAAAGTATTTCATAAAAAGGCCCCTCATGCATATCTTAAATGTTGTATCATAAATGGGAATTTAGAAATTATGTAGTTAGATGTTATGTGGAAGATCTGGTGTTTTAAAGACTAAAAAAAAAAAAAATAAGTAACATAAAAAAAATTATGATTTCATGCTTTTAATCACATATAAACATGCATATTTGTATTATAATGCAAATGAATCAGAGAAGCGATACTGAGAAGTATTACTCAGGTAAAACTACTCCTAAATGTTGTGTTGTTTTTTGTTTTTTTATGATACTCATGAAAATTTAACTGGATAAATTTAAGCAATTACTACCCACCTCTGTGTATTTACAGTGTACTCACACTAATCTCCAGTTCTGGTTTACTTTTACAGGCTGATTTTTCTACGTAGACCTAAAAAAAGACCATTTTATTCTTTAAGCTACGAAAGCCACTTTCTTCCACACTTCCTATATGGCTTGTGGCAAATGCCAAAGAGCTGCTTTCTTTCAACAATGGCTTTCCACTTGTCAGATCTTGACAAAGGCTAGATTTCTGGACTCCATGGCTGTTTTATCAACAGACACCCCCACCTGAGGGGGTGACTACCTTTAAACAGATTTAGGGATTAGGGGTATTGGTTTACAACATAAACCTGGTTTAAACTACTTCAAAAACTTTGTCCCTAAAACCAGATGTGCATTTTATTTAAGTGCGTTGAACTAAATCCAGACCAGATCTAAACTTGTATTTGTCTCTTTTTTGTTAAATCATTTCCAGTTTCTTATGTATTTATGTTCTACTTTGTTTTCCATCACAGAGTAACCCAAGAAAAACACACCGAGTCACCAACGGAGAACTGAAAGATGGAAGAGGTTTAAATACGTTTGAGAATCACGAGAAGTATTTAAAAACGACTGAGAAATAGACGGAAAATAAAGCTGCTCACATAGAGTTGATCTATAGGTGCTGGATTATAGCTGAGATTGGACTGGATTTTTCTTTGTCTTCTTGATAAAACCGGAAATGAAATAGATCTATGTCTTTGATGTATCAGTGCGTTTGAAGAACAGATGAAAAGGAAAAAAATGGACTGAAATTACCCTTCTTGAGATCACAACTCACTCACACATAAATGCATTACAGTGTTGGACAGGAAAAACAAAATGAACTCCAGTTGTGCTCAGATGTGTCTTGGTGCGTCAGAAATGAGGGAAGAGCAGAGACACAGTCTGGGCTGCACCGTGTCACAAGGCTGCCTGAGAGAAGCAACAGACGCTGGCACTTAGCAGACTCCCTCATGCTCGCTGATCTCCTGGGGGTTGGCTGATTACTGAGATTCTGAAATTACAGTCTTGATGAGCAGGAGCATTTCACAAAAAGAAAGCTTGGGGAAAAAATGGGTCAGACTGAGGCCGGGTTTCTGCTGAGAGAGAGACTCAGATGGGAGGAAAAGGAGACTCTTTGAAATGAGGTGAAGGTAGCAAACCTAATGGATCGCAATCAAAACCGCAGCTCTGCTGTTTCATTTTGTAAAAACCAGAAATTTGCTGAATAAAACACGTGTAAATCAACAAATTACTGTTGATTATTTGAAAACTTTTATATATATATTGGTTAAAAAATACAACAAACTTTAATAGAACTATTTATATTCATGTATTCATCCCCACCACTCACTAAGAGTCATCCTCTCCTCTTCCTGACCTTAACTTTTCCATTTGCACTGCAGGCTCAGATGCCCAAAAGTCTCTAGTTTGTCAGCAGTTCAGTAGTAAAATTTAAACACATTTAATTCAGCTGGCAGGCACTGACAAGTCTGCTGTTAAACCAGGGCAGCAGATTGCATCTTAAATTCATTCGCATTACAAGATCAGCGGGGCAAAACCACTCAGCCGCAATCTGTCTGCAAGTCTGACAGTAACTGACTCTTCCTGATGGTGAAAATTAGGCGAGATGGCTGTGTTTAACACTCGGCGGCGATGGCGGTGTTCTGGTAAAGCACGCAGGGCCCGCGCTGTGGTGACAGACACGTCTTCACGGGGGGACGAGGGAGAGGGCTGGGGTGGGAGGGGGGTAGCTAGTTCATCAGCAAATTAATGGCGCAGTTCATCCTAATTTCCCTTGAAGACAGATTTGCACTTCAGGAGAACAAAAATATTCCTCGTTTCGGGGGTTTAATGCAGAGCGAGCGAAGAGAGAGAGCAGGGGCTGGGTTTGGCAGTGGGATCTAATGTGAAATTTTATCGGCTTTGGGTTGTGTGTCTGCGTGTAGGGGTGTGTGTCCTGAGATCAGTACTTACATTTCTGCAGTCCAGTGTTCATCTGCGTGTGGGGGAGAAGCTGGAGGGGGAGGTCACCTGGCCCTGGCAGACAGGCCAGCATTTCACACAGACACTAATGCAACATGGGACACGCACTTCTCCTCACACTGCATAGAGAGAGAGAGAGAGGGGGAAGAAGAAGAAGGGATAGGGGAGAGGTCAGTCATAACTGCAAGGCAGCACATGGTGCGTGGCGATACAGAGCCTGGGTCTGGACTAATAGAAGTCTGGAGCTGCTCCCTGGAGGCATGGGGCTGAGGAGGACATAGTTAGCTTTCAATTAGAAACTGATTCACACCTGCAGCATCAGGTAAGGTGACATTTGAAGCCAATAACAACTTCAATTAAACATCAAACAGCTGAAGTGAAACGGGCAAACTGGGCCTGAGGGACTTGCTGCTTTAATCGACCCAGTCCCCACTTCTACCCTGCATCTAAGTCAGCTAGTCAGCCCTCTCTGCCTTCCTTCGATCTACAGCTGAAGGTATTAATAAGCTTCGAACATCATCTTTCAGAGGAAGTAACCAAACTTTTCCACATTTTGTCTTTTTACATTTAAAACGAAGAAGCGCAACATCTTCTTTGGGCGGGGCATTTTTATTCTGTTGTACTTCAAAAACCCTAAACTACTGTGCAACAGATCTCCTTCAGAAAACACCCTGATTATTAAACAAAGAAACAATTCTAGAAACATGTTGGCAGCATCATGTTGGGGGCACAAAAAGTAAACTAGTCAAAGATGATGAAAGACAGATTGGACTAAGTGTAAGTGGAGCGAACGTGGAAGATAAGCTGTTAGCAGCTGCATAAAACTAGAGACAATAGAGAGAAAACAACGACCAGAAACATATAGCCAGTGGTGGACGAAGTAATCAACATTGGTACTAGAGCAAAAGTACTGATACATATAGTCAAAACTTACTCAACAAAAAGTAAAAGTTACTCAGTGAAACATCTACGCAAGTATGAAGTACTCACTTTTGAAAATACTGAAGTATTCAAAAGTCCATTTCGATTATTATTTCTATAAAAGCAAACCAAAAAGAAAACAGAACAGTCTTGATGCTCCTCACACTTTCACTACGGTCTTACAATTGAATTTATTACCACAAAATAATGCCAGCTGATTTCAGAACTCATCCAACTGAACAACTTGGTCACATGGTAACACCTAACACCTTAATAAAAAATATATATATATACTACAAATAATATCTGCCCCGAATTTCCCCACATTTGAGGATTTTAATGCAAATTTCTAAAACAGTGGTGACCAAATTCAGTTCTGAGGGCAGCTATCTTGCATGTTGAGATTGCATTTCAAGATAGAAAATCAGCAACAGTGAATAAAAAGCTAAGCTGAGCCAAAAGGAACAAGTAATATAGTAATATAGTAAATATAGAGGAGCAAAAAAGTACAATATTTGACTTTGAAATGTAGTACCCCCCAAAGAAATTACTCAAGTAAAGATACTCAAAAAAATAATAAATAAATAAAATAAGCACAGTAATAAAGTAAATGTAGTATCCCAGAGGGGTACTGGAATGTTGTTGGTTTTTTTTTTGGAGAAGATTCTATGCAATGTAGTTCTATGCTGTCGCTTGGACACACTGTTATATATCAACCAATACAAAGTATTTTAAAAAGTTGATTATTACAACGTCGGATTAACCGATCCATTATAAGTGCGGTTTTTTTTTTTGGACTGGTTCTTTAGACTGATTTAGATTTTCTTCCTCCATTTACATAAAAAAATGACACAATTATAAAAATGTTTTACAAGTCTCAAAATAAACAAAAAGTAAATAGACATTTATTAACAAATCAAACAAAATATTAACAATGGACAGACAACACAGTGAGCAGCAAGGCATGACTGCTGAATGCAATAATAACTCATCTGAACTGAATATCAACTGATACAGATATATGGCTAAGATCGGCCAAAAATATCAGCCGGCAGAAGAATCGGTCTATCTACACATCAGTTTAATTCTCCTTTTCCTTTAGCTTCTTTATTCATTATATATTTGGGAAGAAATTGTTACTGGTTTGTGAACTTAGTTTGCTTAAACATTTACAATTATACTGTAGTTAGTGATACAGTTTCACCATTAACTTTACAAGCAGGGTTGCATCATAAATCGGCATTAATATTAATATTTAGTTTTTGTTAAAGGAGGAGGAGTGGATTGGTCAACAGTGATTATGATGAATTTTATGATTGAAGGTGTTTAACTGAAGTTTTAGCATTATGTTTTTTTTTTCATAGTATCCAAAGGGAAGGAAAGTATATGATAAATATCGGCTCAGATTTATCATATTAGTGCATTAATGTGAGCACAGGCGAAACTTTGTGAAGGACTGGTGGGGACAGTCCCCACCAATAATTTCTGCTTTTTTCCCCCCTTTCTGCTAATCCACTTTAGCCAAAGGTAACAGATGTTGGGTGCAGCTATCTGTGTTCAGAGCGTTTTGAGTCTGTGGTTTTTTTTTCCTCTCTCACGCTGCTCCCGTGTCCCGCTTCTCGATGTAACATCATCGGATCTGTTGCTTTGAGACATAATATTACCTGCAGTCCCTATTCGCAGCACACATAGTAGCTACATGGAGGGGGAGATACACACAGAAGACTTAACCGGCAGCTACTTCAAATGATGTTTATGTAAAAGTTGGGAGACGGGTTTGGTTAAAAAAATTATGCCACCGAAAAATCTGTTTGTTAGACTTTTTCAGCTAAAAATGGCAACAGATAAGTTTATCCAAGTTAGTAATATAATGCAAGAAGCTTAAGAAGACAGTTTGTTGTGTTATTCTTTACTACAAAATCTTAGCTTCTCAGAGGACCATGACTCCAAGTTGCAGGTTAAAATTAAGATGTTTTCTTATTGCACAGACAGAAAAAGACTGCAGAGCTTCTATATATATCTTTAAATTTGTTTCTGCCGTCAATATATTAGTAAAGAGGTTCCTATATCTTTTTAAACAGAGCACAGAGAGAAGTAGGGACAACTGCAGATTTAAACGGAAACAGATTTACCGGGATATGCAACATGCCAAAAAATATATCTCCAAGTTAACAGAAAGTTTACAAGAAAAAATATGCAATGCAATAATTAAAATGCAGCTTATCCATATTATTTTGGATGGATGGATGGAATTGAAATTGTACTTCTAGGGATGCATGATATGTCGATTTTGGCATCGTAATCAGCTGTTATTCTGTTATACATTGATGTTTTTGGGCTCTATGTATGTAATGCACTGAAAGGCATCTGTCTAACTACCTATAAATATCAGTGTATTGTGGTACTTGTGTTCTCAACAATAGGAAAGCATTCAATAAATATATGTTTGAGCTCATTTTTGGAAAATACAAAAATCTAACGAAAGTGTTCGGGCCGACACCATTAGAGCGTCCACACCAACTTTCATCCCAAAGCTACACCCTTGTATGTGAGTAAAACATTTAAGGACATAACATATATAAAACATGTAGTCTTTAAATGTCAGCTGTCTGTCATAAGTTGATAAATTAATGATCAATTTTGAACATTTTTTATCCTATTGCTCTAAAATAGTTTCTTTCGATATGAAGAGAAAATATATACGAGAGTCCTGGTGGTTAAAACGTCTCCAGAATTCAAAGAGACCTTTGTTTTAGAGACATAGGCTCAAGATGCAATGAGCGGAAATTAATAAGGACAGCTGTAGCTCCTATAAATGTCAGCCACTATGTGCAATAACTCAGTAGGAGAAGGAAGGGGAATAGTTAGCCATGCTCCACTTGTCTTGCTGCTGTATTCTAAACACCACAGATGCTTGCTTAATCAGCGCTGGAGAACAGTCAGGGAGCAAATTAAGTCTACAGAGTCCGTGCCCTCCCCGTTAGCTGTGTGGCATCAGAGGAGGGCAGCAAGTTTGCACAGACAAAAAGCTTCTATAAGAGAGGCAATTACCAACAAAACAACCTTGGCATGCCTGCCTGCCGCAGGGTGATGGCTTAAAAGTGCCTTACCGCCCGCAGGGAGGATAGACAAGAGGAGGAAAGAGTGACAAAGCCGGAGAGAAAGGTGGTAAGACTGAAAGACTGGTGGCAGGAAGGAGGGGTTTGACTTGCTTAAAAAAATAAAAATAAAAATCGGGAGCTCAAAAAGGTCAGGATGACAGCTCATTTAAATCCTCCCAGGGAGAGGAGAAAAACAAGGCTTAATGAAGCTGCCAGTAATACACAGATACCTGAGGGCGTAGCACCTGGGGGTGCAGCAGGGGCACAGCGGCAAAGGGGAGGAAGGGGGAGAATGGTGGGTGGCTCACGGTGGGTGGTGAAGTGGCTGTCTGGAGACAGATCTGGAGGTTTTGGAGGCGCTCTGCCCTGATAATGCTGCGTCACCTTTTCTCTTAGCCAACCTCCCACTCCCCTGATCCTGCACCGTTTCCCCTGCTTTCAGCTTTACAGCCTGGGCCGCCATATGGCGGCGATCCCTGCCCTCGATTCAGCGTGTCACCATGCATTAACTGTAATTGGCCTGATGTGGTATTCTTTTCCCTCCAGCCTTGGAAGGATTCTAGGTACATGGAGCCTTGATGTTAGCAGGCAGGATTTCCAGCTCTCATTTATCTGGTTGCCAAAGATTTTGCAGAAAGATAACAGCAATCTCTCTGACAACAGGCAGGTTCAGGGTGGAGGGAAGCTGAATATCAGACAGATCAGAGTCTTTGTTTTCCAAGCTCCCAGAGGCAAAAACAGTAACGCATAACTAAAATAAAAATACAAAACGGCACACACATCAACACATTAAAGGCTAAAAAAACACACACACACACACGCATGCAGCAGGCCACCCCCTCCTGCTTCCCCTACAGCGCCCCTGAATGTCAGAAAACCTTGCAGTGGGGAGAGCAGCGGCAAAGGTCAGCCTATGGTAATGCCTGAGCTGACACTGTGCTTTACAGCGGCGAGCAGAAACCCAGCAGACAGAAGCCTGACGTCGAGCGCTGCCACTGTGACATCAAACACAGCAGCACACAGCAAATGCTGGCACACCCCTGCAGAGGCTTTTTAACACCGACCATTTCTCTGTGCAGCCGGCTTACTAAAGCCGACAGTCAAACCCAGACAGGGACTCTGTGCCAGTTATAATCAGCTGACTCGGCTCTCTGAGTCCTAATTGCTGACTGACCGCCAGGTGGGGGTCTTAGCGTGGCCGTGGCAACCAGGTATTGAAATAAGTGGCCTGGTAGCTTTGTGATAGCGAGTCAAGCTCCACCTGGCGTGAGTAGAAACATAGCTGGGTCTGTGGAGACCGAGCTGGGCCAGCTGGGCAGGCCTGTGGAGCTAAGCCAGGCGTCTCTTTCTATCAACCCCCGTGCAGACAGACACCGGGGGGCTCTGAAAATATTACTGTGGTCCCCCTGTGACTCGGCAAGCCTCCGCCAGCTACTTATAGAGCTGTAATAAAAGTGTGTGAATAACTCTGGAGCTTTCATTATAGACAAATAAAAGCACACAAAGCAGGACTTGAGCGAGTGACGCGCATGGCTTGTGTCATGTGTCAAATTGCTCCCATAAAAGCTGACCTATATTTTCTCTTCATTCCTCGGTGGGGAAGGAAGTAAGCCAGCCGAAAGAAGGGAGATCAAGAATGATGGAGGTGTTACACCAACACTTCACAAAGTGTTCAAACTCATCAACTGTTACAACCAAAAACTATAACTACCTAATTATCTCAACGTCAAGTTATTGGGAAGCTCAAAGAAAATATGGAGCTTTATTTTCTCACACAAATCCTCCGGAAACGTTTATTCTATCCGCTTTATTCTGATAGCCTTAAATAACGTCTATAGTGATCCCTGCGGCATGCTGTGGGTAATCTCGTCTCCAGCACAGGCTGGGGAAGGTGCTCAGATATGATGAGCAGAATTCAGAAAATTCTAATCTTTGGGCAGAGATTCCCATTTAAGACAATCAGCATAAAACCAGGGCAGAAATGTAGGCAGCAAAGCATTTCATACAATACAACGGCCTAATCAAAGTCCAGCTTTAAATCCAATAAAGAGTCTGAGACCTGACATTTTGCTTCAGGTGCTTTATAATAAAAAAATGGTTTTATCCCACAGTGCGTAATATCAGGTGAGACCACTGCAAAAGCAATCAATACATTACATAACCTTAAAAGATCAAATAAAAGTTAAGATGTACAGTGTAAGAAATAAGAAAAAAAACTTCTCAGAGAGGAAACACCCAAGATGCTGTGCAGTTATAAATAAGAACAAAGCTTATTCAGGTAAAAATAACTGAGAAAAATAGATCAGAAAGTAAACAGAAAGATGCAAAAAAAAAAAAAAAAACTAGGAGAAAAAATAAATCCAAAGCAGTTTAAAAAAAAAACAAATGCAGAAATCAAGATAAGGAGTGTTCCTCAAAAAAATTTACAAGATGCATATTAAAGCAACACTAAAGTTTCTTCTAAGTATTGGCTTAATTTATGATATATCAGATTATCTTTTAGGTCAATGCCTATCTCAAAAACTCTCCAATGTAACTTGAGAGGGTCGGATTCGTCACTGAATGGGTCATGTGACCCAGAGCTCTGCTTTAAAGCATTCTGAGCTCCCCTTCAACATCACAGCTAACTAAGCTAAATGTTGTTGGTGGCAACAAAACAGATCTGAAACTTACGTCTTTAGAAAGATTTTAGAATTGAATCTAGAGGAGTACTTTATTCCCTTGTCTTTAAATGACTCCACAAATTAACATGACTGGTGCAGGGGCTCTGATATCAGAACGAGACACAATTAATTTTACAACAGTGAAATGCCGTCAGTTCCTATTAGGGGCGCTTAACCTGGAAGTTACTGGTTTAGCATCCCTAGTGGCTAAAAGTTGCACAATATCGCTTTAAGAGAATAAGAACAGCAGAAATACATTATCTTGATCACATCGAGAAGCTATGCAGCCAGTTCCACGTTTGTAGATTATGCTGAGCCTTTTGGAAGTTATGAAGATTATAGTATATAATGGCAGCTTGGAAGGAGGATCTGCAGAAGCGATCCTTTGTGCATGAGGGATGCAAGAGTCAGTCACTGAACAAGCTCTCTGCATGGTGTTGGAACAATGATGTTACTTTTTTTCCCTATATCTGCAATTCCAATATTTAAATATCTTTCTATTTTCAATATATTAGACCCACATTTTCCATGCTATTATTTCTTCCCATGGATGGTGCTGATATCACTTTTGTATCTACATTTTGAGGTAGGTGTGTCCAAATTTAGTGGAGTCCATAGCAGCCAAGAAGTTATTTGGGACAACACTATGACTGGTGATTTTGCTATGATTATTTTAATGCAAAATATGTTACACGTCCATAATTTTAACTGGTAGAATATGCAAATCTAAGAACTTATTTTGGTCCAATTTCTCTTTATCTGGTGCAAAAAGCAATTTAAAACATCAAATGAGTTGCAAGAGGCTAATAGTCCTGGAAATCATCTGTTAAAGTTTCCCAAACAGTAATACATGGGTACTGTAGATGAGAAATGAGCTCATTATAGGAAGACAAATAATATTAGGAGAGGAAAAACAATGAAAGGAGCCAAATTAGGTGGGAGCATGTTTGGTTTTCTGTTTGAATGTTATTATTTTTTTCTATAACAATTATTAGAAAAGGCAATTAGAAGAAGCCAGTCAGTGCACTGCACATGACTTGTGCTCATGGCTAAAGGAGAGGAGAGTGAAAGAGTGGAGGAGAAAGCAAGCTGCTGTTATTTTAATTGCATGTTTACCCCCAGGTTATGGGTCTGAAATAGAGCCAAGGAAAAAAAATGTTGCTGCAGACATTCAGAGCAACTTCACCGTGTTGATTCTCTCAGGGACAGAAAGAGAGAGAGAAATTACTTTTCTTCCTGAGACGAGTCTCTGAATAGGAGGGAAAAAAAGAGAAAAGAACATGAAGATGAGAACAGCTTTTTACCGTTGAATACCCAGCCAAAGTATTTTGTCAAAAGAAATGGGGGGGGGGGGGGGGTTGCCTTGGCTTTCTTGAGCACACTAAGAAAGAGAATAATAGTTTCTTATGGCCTTCATTAAGCTATTAGGCTTTACAAACTGAAAAGGATTTCTGTTGCTTGCAAAAGACTGCGGCCAAGTTACACCGGTTCACAATTTCTCACAAAGCATCCTGATGACTCCAGCACAACCTGGCTGAGAGCAGTCCGCTGGTTTCTGTCAGGCAGCACAGACCCCCTCATCCCCACAAGGTGTTAGAGGTGGAGATGGCTACTGGCCTGACCAGCAGAGGGAGGAAAAAGAACAGGACAACAAGCCAAACTTACTTAAAGCATTGGGTAACGTGTGGTAACAAGCAACAATTTTGCTCCAACAGAGCTAAATAATCCAGAAGGAACCAGGAAGATTTATTCTCCTCACAAGTTGGTTAGTGAGGATCATGAAGAGGAGGAAAAGCAGCAGAGAGGTGAGCAATAAAAGTAGGTCATAAAAATAAATCCTAGCATGATAATAAGGGATGTCACGATCCGATAATAATATTGGATATCGGCCTGATGTTAGCCAAGAAAAGAATATCGGATTGATTTTCTATCAATCTCCGTTAAAGTTTCTGTAACTCATTGGTAGATTTGTTTTTACAGGTCAGTTTTTTTATACCTTTGGTTGTTGACTTCTAAAGTATACAATAAGAAATAAAAGCCGGTGTGATTTGTCCCAATGTCGTATTCAGAATCAGAAATACTTTATTGGGTCACTATTGTATACCAAAATCTGTTTTTGTTTTTATAATATTTTATTCTATAGAATATCAGCTATATTAGGGCATTGTGCAAATGCTAAGTAGAATCCGCTTTGAGGACAGTTTTCTTCAGGTTTTTTTGCCTCATCTTTTTTAATTAACCTTCCTAAAAAAGTATCTGCTAAGATATAAATGTAAAACTTATCACCAAGTTCTTTGGATGTTTTTTTAGACCCTGATAACTGTTTTCACAGATTTCCACCATGTTGAATGTTATTTGTTTGGTAAAAATCTGTTATCCATTTTCTGCGGATAAAAACTATTACTGTATGATTTTTTGTTTGTTTATTTTGACCAATTGTGAATGTTTTTGCAAAATTGTCAAAGTAACAACAATGTCAACTTACTTTGTCGCTGACTTGGAGGAAAAAAAACACAACATTTCTATTACATACATGTATGCACATTTGGGCATCAAGAGTTTTTTTTTTAACATCTGGTCATCTCTGTGTTCATTAGGACTGGAAGATTCCCCTCAAAGAGAAATCATTTTAACTTGTGTTGTCAAGTCTAAATAATAAATGTTTTTTTCTTTATACTTAAAGAAAATAAAAATATGAGAAAATAATGGCAAATGTGAACATTTTGAATTAAAAGAGGAGAAAATGCTTTTATTTGGATATTTATTTACAATTGGCAGCTCACTGTCTTACTTTTTTCCCATTCTTGTTAAATGAGAGGAAGTGGTTTATAACACTAAAGTCCTAAATGATGAGTCTAAAAGAATTCACAGTATAAATCCAGTCTGGAAAGGTTTTAACTACTATGTGTTGAACCAGAGGTTCATCTTCCAGCAGGACAGTCACACTAAGGATACAGCCAGAACTGCAGTGGACTAGATTAGACCAAAGTTATACTGGCCTAGTCAAAGTCCAGACATCAATCTACATCTACAAGCAAAAAATATCCATTTAAAAGATGCCCTTTATTCAATCTGATGAAGTTTGAGCTACTTTTTAACAGTGATCTGAGTAAAATCTCGAGTTTATAGATGAGTAAACTGGAGGAGGATACCTCACAAAACCCTTGCAGCCTTAACTGCAGCAAAATGTGGTTCTACAAAGTACTGCGAAAGTGGAAAAAGTTTGAATGGTATGAATACTTTTGGAAGGCACTGTAGCACCTTAATTGAGAGTCAGTAAAATAGTGTGTCAGGGATAAATCTGTCAAGCAGCAAAAACTGCTGCAGTAGTGTGGGAGAGAAGAAGACAGCTACTGGAAACTGCTCCTCAGGGGGAGGGGGTTAGTGAGGGAGCGGGGAGACGGTGTGAACGCTTCGTAACTGACTGATGAAAAAGTGACAGTTCCCAGAGGTGAGGTAGTGGATATGGAGCAGAAAGAGACAGCGTGCCCGTGGAACAGGGCGCAGTCCAACTCCGGAGCAGCGGCATCCTTTGCATACGTGTCACACATGGAAAGTTGGTTCTACAGTTGAACTACTCAGACGTGATAGTGGGAAAGTATGAGACGACTTCTTACCAAATTGACCTCCTCCTCCATCCGCTGCCTTATTTGGATCAGTAGATTAGATCGTCCCATATGATGACTGATTTCGTTCACAGTGGAAAAGATGACAGGAATGATTGAGAGATGAGATTATGAGTGTTTTCTGGTCTGGCTTGGCTAGCTCTACCACAGCTATGTCACGGTCGTTACCCGTCCAACACATCAGTGCTGCGAGGACACCCAGCCAAGGTCCTTCCTTCAACTTGCGGTCAGTTTTCAGTAACAGCCACTTAAGTCGGCTCTGCTTCCCAAAGAGCCCCACAACATGTGGAAGGTAAAGCTATGTGTGCTCAGTCATATCGAGGCTATCCAAGGTCAGGCAGACGGACAGGGAGCACTGGCAGTACGGCGAGCGAGGCGCCTTGAATGCCAAGATGCCGAGGCCCCCAGACTGCGGCGTTTGACAGACATGTTTACACCTGATAGGAAATGCCGTGTGTATGGGCTGCCAAAACAGAGGCGGTCCAAAACACGGGGTGCCAGCTTAGTTATTTATTTATCTGCTGCAAATCCACAGAGAGCACCGACAGAAGCTGAACATGTCTCAGTGAGGAGAAATCCAACCTAGTCTGAGACATGACAGACTCAAACTACCTCAGGAAGGAAGGAGAAGAAAAATAAAAAGAACTCATGAGATAACTGAATTTGATTTAGTCATAAATGAAGCTCTATTACAAATATTTGTGATAACATTAAGATACAGTATCAGATTTTACAGAGTGCTTAATGAAAGCTACATTAACAGCGGTTGAACAGAGAGGTTAAATAATCAGAAAACTACAGGAAGAAGTTTGAAACTGGAGCTGAAGAATGGAAATTATATCAGATCAATCATATTAGGACAGCTTGTGGAGACGTTCATGGTAATCCAGCCCTCCGATCATACATGCCGAGGCAGCGCTCATACATATGCGAGAGAAAGAGCGCCTTTCATCTCCTCAGCGGTGCCACAGCATCTGTGTTATCTTTACAGATCCTCACATCTCACCAGACAACAATGTGTTGGGTCACATTACGATCTGTCAAATGTCAGACTGGTGGGTTTGGTGCATGACTGGAATGTCACGGTGAGACAAACATTACAGAGCCAACGAGCTGCATGCATTTCTTCATGGTTTAGCATTATCAGTATCTGTAAAGGTAGGAACACAAACAGCAAATCATCGGATGTGACAGCTCAGACGGGTTGTTTTTCAAGTTGCGTGGCTTGTGTGATCACTCAAAAAAATTACAGAGCAATCATTCAAACAGGATGAGAAAACCTAGGAGTGCAGATAAGCAGGACTAGCTGATTACATTCTTAAAAAGGAACACCATGTTTTGTAAAAGTATTCTCACCCTCTGACCGAAGATGCAGTTCAATCAAGATTTTATGTAATAAACTTACATAAAAGGAAAAAGACTAAATCTGACATAAAAAAGAAAGCTGAATCATTTATTTCCTTTTAGGTTAAGAGCTGAAATAAAGCAACACAGACTATAAAAAGGTTTAAAAGCAGATGTATGAGCTTCTTTCTGGTACATTCCTATAACTGAGCCCCCCCCCTTAGTGGGAAATAACTCAGTGCTTCAAGCTAAAGTGAGGTAGCATTGTTCCAGCTGGTGGAAAAAAGGGGGAAATGAAGATTGAGTGGTTTGATTTCATTTGTTAGCAGGTGCATCCATTTTGTGTTCTTCCCTATACCCATCTCGCCTCTTTCAGTCAAAGCGCTTATCAGGAACTCGACACCCCAGCGACAAATTGAGCCTGCGATTAAAGGGAGAAAGAGGGACGTCTTTGTTAAGTGCTGCTGATTGGGATCCCAGGCTGGCCTCACACATGCGAGACGTGTGTTTTTGCATGCATGTACGCCTGGTACGGAGCCAGGAGCAGAGCCAATACCACCTCCTCCCCTCCCGTTTTCCAGGTGTTCCCACGGCTTACATTTCTGCTCAGAGTGCTCTGCAAACAAATCCAAATCAATGCAGCTGTTCGTCTGAGTCTGCCCCCAAAGTCGCCCGCATACGTAGGAAACCATACAAGCCCTGTTTATACACATAAACAGGAAAAAAATCTACCTCCTCTGGTATTTCCAGCGCATTCCTATCGACACGTACACTGTGTTTAACAGAGGGGGGGGAAAGTGGAGGCTTTTTGTTTGTCCCATTCAGGCCCGTATTATTGACCCAGCATTAACCAGCCCTGGCCTGTTTGCAAGCACTGAGTTGATTTGAGGTTGGGAAGCTGGGGGTGGGGGCAGAGCAACTTCTCCAGGCAGAACTGTGCAGGCGCTGATTCTCACAAATCATCCTAAAAGGGTTCAACACTCACTCACAAAAAAAGCCTCCAGCATTATATGGGCGTTTTGTAAGAGATTTATTTACTGTGTTATTTAACTGGATGACCTGTCTGGATATAAATCAAAGCTTCATGATCAGAGATTTATGTGCAAAATTATGCAATGCAAGGAAAATGACTGCTTTTGTCGATAAAGATAAGTAAGAACTTAGCTGTTTCATAGTCAGTCTCTCATCTGTGAAGACTTACCTCTGAAACTGAAATATAAAGTTTACTTTGATTAATTTCAGCATCTGGCTTCTTAAATATAGACTACAGATATACAATCTGGTGCAGACTGATAGGCTGCCGTTAGCTTCTGTTGCTAACGAAATGCCTCGCCACAGAATGATGCTGCCACCTGCGAGGTTAGCAGAAAAAAAGCTTGGATGGGAAGCAAAACATCTTTAAACTTGGAAACTAAGTCCAGTGGATTATTTTTTTACCTTTTTGGAATGGTTAGCAGTGAGGAGCGTGTATTCAGTGGCGTAATCCTCCTGAAAACTATCACTCCAGTAGAAATGTAGTTCTTTAGAGTCGTTACGCCTCGGAAGTCACTGGGATCTCGTAGCAGTGTGTGTTGCAGCTGATCTAAAGAAGCCTCTGATAGAGGACATTCTTGTCGAGTTTCGCTTGTTTTATTTGACACTTTTACAGGAGAACAAATATTCTACATATAATTGTCTATTAATGCGTTAATGATACAAATTTCCTCTATCCAATTAATTCCCACGTAAAAGGAATGTCTTTCAGTATTGTAATGTTAGCACCATGAACTAGAGGGCGCTGCTGTTCATTCTTAAGCAGATCCTGTATCTTACCTACCATCCACTTCATGAAAAGAAGTGGAAAAATAGTCTGACAGTATATCAGAACGACATACCCAGTCTTTTAAAGGTATTATGAAGGATTTTTTAAAAGATCCTTTTTTTTTTTTTTATAAAAAAAATGTGTGCGCAAGGGCATGCAAGAGCCCATTTCTCCTTGTGCATGCCCTGTTTAAAATCATGGTAAGAAATGTGAGCTTCAATGACTGTCTGAAACCGTAGCTCACCACAGATATGCAGCTGAAAGTGTGCATGGGCAAAAAAAGATGACAAACGGGACAAGCACGTAGGACGGCCTTACATAAACATATCACCAGAATAATTGACAATTAGGACGACCACTTATTTAGATGATCCACCCGGAAATAAAAGACTGTGCTCTATACCTTTAATAACAGATGTACCATCTGTGTACATTAGAAATAATCAACATTTCAATATTTCATAATTCAGTAACCTAATAGGATAATTTTTTGTTTCTTTCTATAACCAGATAAAATAATGTACAAGAAAACATCTTTTGTTTATTTATTAATACAGCTTGCACAAAATAACATAATGATGTCCTATTTTTTTTTAATTCAGCATAATGTGCAACAAATGCCATTCATGTTATGAAAAGATCCTCCTGATACAAGAGAATACTCAGGTTTCTATAAGAAAATGTCCACTTATCTATTGTTAGTTGATCGATAAGAAAGTTCGACTTTAGATCAATTAATCAAAAACTTGCTTCCCTTGTATTTGCGTTCTCTGCGGAACATTGCTAAAACACTAAAGCATTAAAACTGTGGCAGCTTTCCCTGCTCTACCAATTATGCTGGTCGACTCTAAGGGCAGGAGAGGATACAGACGGCAATCTTACAATACCACATTACATATAGAGGTAAAATAAACGCAGTGATTTACAATACATTCAATACCTCTTCATGTTATCTAAGAGATTATTCCAAAACAGTCAAAAAAACAATCCACTGGACCTGGTTTCCAAGTTTGAAGAAATTTCGCTTACCATCAAGGAAGCTTTTTCAAGTCAAAATGTCAGAAATAGTGTTGAGTTTAAAGTTTTAAAATTGGATTTAAAAAAAAGCCTCGTTTTGGCTTAGAAAACATGCAAATGGGACTGGAGCGCCTCTTTGGAATGGGGGTCGTTTGGCTTCTTTGTTAGCCTGTAATAACCGATACCTGTCTATGTCTCTGAAAGGGGGGGTTGTTAAGGGGAATTGTTAATCTGGCTGAACAGACAAGGTGTTCTGCTCCCCTGTAAGGGGGTGAGGTTTGCGAGGATATCGGGAAGGAATCAACTGTCATCCCAACCCCCACTCCCTAACAGGGGAACAGAAGACCTCACCTGAAAGAAAAACCAAGTAGCAGTTTTCTTTGTACCACCATCAACATAGGCTCCAGAAACATCTTTGTGTTGGTCCATCAAAAAGGTGAAAAAGTTCAAATTGGGTGACATTTTTTTGTGGTGCAGGGTAACTGCACAGCCTAACTGACATTTTCAGTATAAAGTAGCTAAAAATGTTGTGAGCTCAGCTGCTTCTGTAACAGCCTGCCCTCAGACATGACCAAAACCAACATCCTCGCATCTGCAGACCAGACAAGAAGAAGAGAAGAATCCCTCTCCACTGCAGAATGCAGTGTGCTACTTTTGCCCCTGGCAATACATGAAACATCTGCGGTCGATTTTTGGTCTACAGTATACATGTGAGCACCTCTCCACCCCCAGCTCCCCCGGGAGGGAGGGGGACGGAGGGCAGACGCGGTGACAAACACGAGGCTCGGCACAGCAAACATCTCACCTCTGTGACTGCATGGGAACATCTGGCCCTCGCAGGCTCAAAGGGCCGTCCGTCTGTCTAAAATGTGAGCCCACACACAATGTTGGTGTATCTTGGTGTTGTCATGGCACCAGAGTTTTTAACTCCTACACAGGTACTGGTTGGTACACAAAAACAGTCTCTGCAGTACTGGAAGAAGCAAGTCAAATACTGCAGACAAGAACTTTTTCATTTTATCTTCAAATGAGTACAGCTTACAGATTTCCAACCCAAATCTAGTTATCTATGATTGTGATACATTAGAAAAACTGGCTAAGAGTGCAAATAATTAGCTAAAAAAACAATATATTTCAATTCTGACATGAATCACAGGCAGTAATATTAGTGTTTTTAAACTGGGAGAAGCAACAATGGGGGGAGGTTTTTCTTCATAGAGTACATTAGGCATGGGCTACAATGATATTCTTCCAGTATAATAAACTGATCTAAAAATACCAGGGTATTACAGGATTTACACAAAATAAATTAAACAAATGTATAATGTGACCTACTTTCTTTATTCTCACAAGTGAAAAGCTGTGAAATTTTTCTACTGCTGCTATGCTGATAAAAAAAACACTGTTAACTAACATTATGTTATTTTAATAGACTGAAAAATAGAACTAATTACCATTAAATTAGAAGCTGCTTTTAATTTCCTTTCGCCAAGAACATTGGACTATTTGTGCCCCCACAAAAAGCTGTCATATTAATATCTGCTAATAGACAATGTTGCTTGTTTGCTTAGAAGCTTTAGCTTTAAAAAAGTTTTGGCAAAGTAAAGAGTGAAGCTTTTTTCAGGTTCCACATTTTGGATTCTGATAGTGATGGAGATATTCCCAAAAAGCAATATTTATCTTTGCCAACATGGGTAGCAGACATCTTGCATGAAGGTGATTTGTTCCATCCCATTACCATCTAACCACATTATTTAAGAAAACTTATAAAGGTATAAGGTATAAAAAACATCTAGGAAGGCATATAAATAAATAAATTAATAGAATACATAAGGTCAGCAACAAACTATCAAATATTTTGGTCAATTCTGACAGAAGTTTTATTTTTCATGCTTTTTTTTTGCCTCTCATATTATTCTTTTTTTGCTAATATTTTGAAAACATGATGGCAACCAGATATCATGTAATTTTCATTTTATTTACAATCAAGCAGACTAAAAATTTAGAACATTTTATGCACATTTTAAACCATCTCTGTATGTGTTTAGGTTTAAATCTGTCAAAGGTTCTGTGTTTCTGTGTGGCACTAACAGTATTTTAAAGATCTGAGTACAATTAGTTTGTAGGGATACATCAAATTACTGGTATTGGGTGTCTGACATAAAATGAGCATTGTACTTGTATTTATATACAAGCTCTGATACTTTAGGACTCAAAACCAGTTGGATAGGAGTTTTGTTTTTCCTCTAAAAGCCAGTATGAGTTTAGACAGGCAGGCTCCAAAGCAAAAAGTAGCAGTAATACACCATAAAAAAACATAGACTGAATTAAAAGAAGAAAACTAACAGAATTTGGACAAACCGTTTCTCCAATGACACTTTTCTATTAGTACCAGTTTTTTTTGCTTTACTTCAGCATGTGTCAACACTAAGATTTCCATGGTGAGATTTCCATTACAGAGAGTAGCTACCACAACAATGTGGGGCTTGTAGTAAAAGAAGAGATGCATAGAAAGCTGCAGGTAGAAAGGCTAAGCACTCCTGGTAAGCACATGAAGAAGAAGAAAACCATGGAATAGGATCAAACTAATGAATATGAGCCAGACTGTCACTACCAGATCTGTACGATCCATCCCTTCAGCTCATGGGCAACCAAAATTCTATCTACCGTAGATCGTCATTAAATAATGAACTAATTAAACTACCGAAAGCCCTCATTTATATCCTTACATTATTAAAGCATACTAAAATTTATATAATATAATATAAAATTTATATTCATATAATTATATAAAACACTAATTAAAGAATTTGCTGAGAGAATCGATGAGTTTACATTCTGTACGCTATATTGCTTGTCTGACGCCATCATCGCACAACTCAGAGTAGTCTGGGAAAATATGATTGCAACTCGTTTGTTAGTATTCTACCCGTTTCATATTTTTTTTGTATAATGAACTTTATGTCATACAGCAACAATGAAATGCAAATATGAAACAGAAAAATGACTACAAATACCAATCCAATGCTGGAATATGAGCTGCAGGAAGGAGGGCAGGGATTACATTTCTAGAACAGACAAAAGTCTATATTAACCTTGTACACAATGTGGTTTAATACGCTTTTTATAATTAATGCCAGAAATAATTTTATTAAACCACTGGGAAAGTATAAAAGCAGGTGAAGCCGCACCAAGATGCAGGTAGTTTAGGTAAAAAGGCAAAAGAGCCACAGGCAGTAAGAAGGTGAAAGAAAGTGACAAAACGAAGACCTGAGTAAGAGTTATACAAAAAAAAAAAAAAAGTTTTATACAAAACTCTGTTTAAAGAAGGACAACATTTTCACTGTTTCATTGTTTTGACATCAGTCTCTCCGATCCCTCATATGGGCTGCTGATTTTTTCAGCCCATATAGTTTTTTTTCTCCCAATTTACATGACAAAAATGGTTCAATAATAAAGAACAATACAATTTTTAAAAGTCTTAATGTAAAAAGATTCAGACACCTCAACAAACCAAGAATAAACAATGCATATAAAAATAGAGGGAACGACCAGACATATTCACCACATGATCTCAAGGTGCAAATTTGGCCAATAAAACTCAGTAATTGGTAATGAGAGAGGTAATGGTCTATCTGTAGGTTTTTATTCCTTTGTAAAGCCTTAATTAATGTGTTTAATAAAAAGCAGGACTGGGGAGGTTACCCAATGTTCTGTTCACATTGTTCTCCGTTAAAGTGCTAAAAACATGATGGAAACCATGATTGATGCTGGACTAAATACAACAGCAGTTAGTACTTTTATTAGTAAACTAAATCAGCAAACACTCGAATGTGCTCTGCTGAATTTGACAAAAACCTTGAATTTTGAAAACGGCTGCTGCAATAATGAGACATGTCAATACTATGATTTATTTAGTGTAAGGACACTGATGACTTTTTTACTCATTAAGCTGTCAATATCTGTTTCTAGCCCAAACTACTGAGACAGTCATGGAAATAACAGAATCAACCCAGCTGATAAAAATATATAGATTTTTTTTTTTTTGCTTCAGTTTCTTCTTTCTTGCTTCATAGCTGTTTATACAGATCTCCGGTGGCTGTCTGATGATTTAAGACTGATGAGGCTTGCTCAAAGGTCTATCCCGTTGAACACGGCATTAATGCACCCAGCAGCAAATTTTTGCTATCGACCTCAGTTCCCTGCAATAAGGACAGAGCCATCAATCAGGCTGTGATAGCCGACACCAGACATGGGCTGATGAAGTAGGGGACTTTGGAGCTAATGATAAATGGATCTCTCAGATATGGTCACACTATACTATGACAGTCTGCAGAGAACACTTGACCTTTAACAAAATCCTCAGCCACTTTTTGCAAGTGCTGTACAATGCACAAAAAACTATAACTATGTGGGCAGCTGCTGAGGTTAAGGAAGAGCTGGGTTCTGTGTGAGAACCCCAGGGTCCAGCTGAGGGCCTCGGCCTCCTTACTGGTAGAAGTGCCCCTAACCAGCCCATCCCTCCTCCTTTCTCACACCAAAGCTCAGGGAGTGACCTTCAGCAGGCCTGCAAGTCTTGTTAATTGGGGTCTCAACTGAGAGCAGCAATCTACTCCCCACTCACAGTGCACTGAAGGGCTGTTGGGGCATCGGGGGAGAGAGAGAGAGATAGCAAGAGATTTTCTGCTCTGTGGTAAATAGAAAAAAAGCACTTCAGAAACTAATTTGGGAAAAAAAAAACTCCTGGTTAGAAAATAATATTTCAAATGAACAAAACACTGAAAATCCTTTTATGATGTGTCCTTAAAATGTAAAAAAAAAACATCTATAAATGTTTAACTAATCATTCTTAAACCCTAAAAATCAGCTAGACATTTCAGATTAGACTGTGCAACCAAACCAGTTTTACACTTTAACATGGACATTGATAAATAAAATGTAGATTTCCAATAGGGATGCATGATATAATCGGCCCCCTATCGGTATCGGCCTGTATCGGCCTTAAAACTGAATATCGGACATCGGCCACCCCACCGATATTTAACCCGATATTTGATCAGCTTCTGAGTTTCTAAAGTCTAAAAAAAAAATAAAAAAATACTACTACTTCTTCCTCAAAAACTTCTTTTTTACAGACTTAAAAACTTCTAAAGATGTGGGAAAAAATATTGATACATTAAAATATCACAATATCTTCATATGCTGATATATTGCCATTTAAAAACACCATATCAATCTCTTTTACTAATGAAATATTGCAATATGTCATCGTTATGCTACGAAATCACCCGAAAATCTACGAAATTTTGCCATATTTTTATATGTTGATATATTGACGCGGTATCGATCTATTTTACTAACAAAATCTCACAAGAATTTGCAAAATATCACGAGAGTTTGTAACAGAAGGATGAAATTTCACGAGATTTTGAAAGTAAAATAGATCGATACTGCGTTTTTAAAAATCAATTTGATATCAGCATATGAAAATATATTTGAGTATATTTTTCAAAGTGTCAGAAATGGATAACAAAACTGCTATTTTCAATGACTACTTATTTTTGTCCAGCTTTAACATCGGTATCGATATCGGTTATCGACTACATGAGTTTTAAAATATGGGCATATCGGATATCGGCCAAAATCCCAATATCGTGCATCCCTAATTTCCAACAATATAATAACCACATAATATCAGAACCTTTTGTACAAAATCAAAGTCAAACATTTCATATTTTCAACACTATCATATGACATTGTTTTGCCACAATTAGATCCATTACCTCATCGCTATTCATCTTTAACACAGCCACTGGAAACAGAAATGTAGTTCAATCCAACTGCAGAGGATGGCGAAATCTGTATTTTACCACACTATGCGCCGGCCCTCATGGGAGATGTGGTCTTCCTTCAGCAAAACTAAAACTTTTGTCCACTGGACAGAGCCAAAATTAACCAAAACTGAAAGTCCTTTAGATCTGCTTTACGTTTTCCCCTAACTACCACTGGCCACTCCACCAGGGCCTGTAACAAACTTACTAACACCTTTATTGGACAAAAATGTCTAGAGGGGAAGTTTGAACATCTGTATCATGCCCAGTAACAAAGTTGTCTCCAACTAGAACTGCTCAATTGCAAATAAACAAATACGTACCCCAACAAAGCTCTTCTTCCTGCTGTTCCAATGTTTTACCTAAGAAAGCTCTGCCTGTTTAGACATCTGATAATAACTCATAGTAAACACAAAGATTTTCAATGACATCTGCATAGAATCAGACTGCAGAAGAACCAAAGTGCTGGCATTGCTGACCCTTAGTGCAGCATTCAAGACTATTGATCACTCGATTATATTAGAGCACCTGAAAAACTGGGTAAGCCTTTGGACTGGTTTAAATCCTACTTGAAAGAGTTTTTTGTGTCAGTAGGTGACTTTACATAAGAGATCACAAACAAAAGAAAAACAGGTAGCATTCCCCAAATCTTTATGCTCCGACTAACTTAGATTATAACAAAAAAACAACATAGGATATCAAAACTATGCAGACGACACACAGTTATATATTTCAATGTTACCAGGCGACTATGAATGCTTTCAAACTCTCTAAACGCATAATGGAAATCAACGAATTGATTTGCAAAAAGTTTCTTCAGCTCAAATAAAGAAAAACTCAAGTAATAATATATTTGGACCAAAGGAAGAGCCTTCAAAAGTTAGCACACAGCTTCAGTTATTACAGCAAGAAACCAGTGATGGACTAGGACGTGAATCTTCAGAGGCTCATTAAGACAGTAACAAAGTTTTCCTTCTATCATGTAAAGAACATCTCCTGGATCAAAGCGTGACCTAATAAAAATTCTTTAGTAGAATTGATTACTGCGATTGTATCCACACAGGTCTGCTTAAAAAGTGCATCAAACAACTTCAGCTGATCCAAACTAATGCCACCAGCATCCTCACTATAACTAAAGAAAGTAGAACACATCAGCCTAGCTCTAGAGTCCTTCCACTGGCTCCCTGTTTCTCAGATAGCATACTTTAAAATACTTCTGTCAATCTATAAATCACTGAATGGCTTAGCTCCAAAATAAATTAGAAACTTACTGGTGGTGGAACAACCATCCAGACCTCTCAGAGATTGTGGCTCTAAATCTACGGCAGAGCCGGAACCAGAGACAAACATAGAGAAGAAGGTTTTAGTTCATTTGCTTCATTGATCTGGAAAAAAGTCCCAGAAAAAAAGGTAAAATAACTGACACTATAAGTTGCTTTAAGTTAACATTAAAAATGTATTTGTTTAGAGCAGCCTATAAACGAGCAACAAAACATTACTGCTTAAGCTTTCAGTCCAACTTTCTCTCAATATTTTAATAATCTGTGTAATATTTTTTATATATTAATCTTAAATCAACTATTCATTTTACGGTAAGTATTTCTGACACCTTTATGTATTTCTTTATTTCCTTCTCATGTATGGCAAAACTGTGATGCAGCTGAAATGTGCAATATAAATAAACCAGTCTTTCTCTACAGCAGCAATAGAGCAGCCATTTGGGGGCGTTAGACCTGCAACTTCCTGGTTTAATGGCCTTGAAAGCAACTGGCAACACAGCACTGTCGCAAAAATGATCAGTCTGCCTCAGTGCCTGGTAGTGAACCACTTTGGACCAACAGAATGAGAAGTTATGGAGCTCCTTGTAAATTCAAGGCTACAATCTTCTTCCCTTTAGATTAAAGGAAAAGTCCGGTCAGCAAGGAATAATCAGTGTGTCATTATTTATACCTAGAACTAATACATTTACAGTGATTTAATGAATTTAGTGTTAATCAATTTTCGTCCCGATCACCGACTACGTGACCAGCCATTTTTGCCCAAATATAGTAACACCTCACTTCTGACATCTTCCGGCAGTAGTGTCACGGTGCGGTTAGCCTAGCGCCATTCTCCCCGTTTTACAAGCAAAATCAATGGGAACTACTAGTAACATCTGCAATCGCGACAATTATTTAAGATTTCCAGAGGACTTCACCATTGAAATTCGCAAGAGCTATAGTTAAACCGACAATGCCCACGTGCATGGCACTTGGATGTTGTAATACATCGCGTAAAACAGAAAAAAAAAAAAAGTGTTATTTCACCTTTCCGATTCATGATCCTGCATGGGTTCGTCGTTGGATTGCCAACTTGAAGAGGGAGGATTTGCCATTAAACTTCTGGCCAGAAAAAAAAAAAAACACGTAATATGTAAAAAAAAAATATTGTGAAGAAGAATGTTTTCAAGATGATTTGGATAATAGCACGTTGTGACAAACACAAGATACAACACTGGGGCTTGATCAACGGCCGATACCGCACTGTGACGTCACAAACCGGTAGGTGCCAGTAGTATTCTTTGACAAACATGGATGTCTCCAGTAAAGCAGAGTAAAATGAAATTAGTCTTAATTAAAAACACTCATCATTTATTGAACAGTATGTGATAATTTCATATTTTAAGTACAGAGAGAGTACATCAGAGAAACACAAACATGTCTGATCAGGTAAGATTCATGTGTTTTGCAGCATAACAGCATAACAACATAAAGCAGTTTGTATGCAAGTGCAGGAAAACGGCGCCGACTAGTGCAGTGACCTTTCAACATTTTTAAGAGTTCTGTGTGCAGAAATGGTAGCTGAATCATTTTCATTTGGATCTGTTAACAGAGAAGCAATGAGTGTCACGTCACATTAAAGGGAATTACTGCCACTTTATCTAAGGAGTACAGATAGACGATACTTCATATATTTGTCATGGTGTTTCTTGAAAAGACAAAGACTTGTGAAGGTGCTGAAATTGGGCTCAGGACCCACTATTTTCAAAAGGCTGTCTACACATCCCAAATCCAGAAGGAGCCATAAAAACAGATTAAAAGCTCAAAAGGATAAAAAAAGGAACATGTTTACTCTTTCTTGCTTCATTGTGGGCTGAACCACAGACGTATCCTCAGCTGTCTTCAATATAAATAGTCCCTTTACATACAGGGTTAAATATCTCTGTATTTATAACTATAATACCCAAATCATAGTGTTCCTCACTTTGTAACAGCCCCACCCCCAAACAGTGTTGTCTTTATTGCAACCTAATAATGCTTATATGTTCTACGTCATATTTTGGAGTTTTCCAGCTGCCTGCTCACCAGTTTAGATGCTCTGAAAAATGTTTATAAGCGTAAAATTGAAGAAATAATAAGCAGGCATTTCAAGAGATTACAGTAAATAAACTAAACCTGGCAAATGAAACCTATTTTTAGGAATGTAATGTTTATCTGTAGGTCAATAAGGTCAATATTCAGCATGTAGAAATGTGGATGAGAGCAACAGAGCAGGCTTGGGCTGGCCACAGCTGTGTACTTTGCCTTTGCCAACACATCAGCAGCATCATCATCATATCAGGGCTACTTCCCATATGAATGATCACCACTCGGTTAAAGAAGGAGGAGGGAGAAAATGTGCAGGAAGTCTTCCTGTAAAAGCAAGATGGAGAGAGGCTTGCTGTTTGGGAGAGAGTCATCGAGCTGCTTTATTTTGGCTTCCAATCATGAGGGTAAAAGGCTCTTCCTGAAGAAACGGGATGGCATACTGTGGACATGGTTACCATTTGAAAGTAGGACTGTGATAGATCCAGTGAATGAGATTTTGAGCGGGAAGGGCTGTGAATAGAAAGGTCCGCATTTAATTTGCTAATCCATCATTCCAATTGTACGTCGCAACAAAGGGAAAGGAGAGTGGTGGGGCATTCAGAGCCAATGGAGCATGCTAAGGGGTGCGTGTGTGGTTCTCCTCAGAGCCGGAGAGGCCGTGGCCCTTGGCCCTAAAAGCCCAGGCAGCTCTGGGGAGAATGAGCTCTGATGAGCTCAACGGAAGCAGGACTAATCCCTTCGTGTCTAAAGAATTGTGTAACTATGTTTGACTGATTAACCCAAACCTCTCGATTCCACTTACAATCTATTTGTTCAATCGAGTCCCCTGCACTCATCTTGATGCAGTGTGTGGGTGGCGATGGCGAGCGAGAGAGCGCAAGATGGAAAGAAACAAAAAGGGGCAGCCAAACAATCCATTTGGAGGAAGAATACAAAAGTCAAAAGGACAACTTTTTTTCTTGTTCAATTTGCAATTGTAAAAATGCACACAGCACAAGCTTTTCTGAGAACCAGCTGTTGCTATCTTTCAAAAGGTCACACGACTCTTCCCAGAGGAGATTTCAACTACAAAAAATCTGCAGTGAGTTAACACAGAGCCCTGCTACGCTTGCTTTTACACTATGTTCATGGGAAAAGGAAATTTAAAGACCCCGTCCCTTGAGTGGAAAAGAGGTTGTCAGGAAGATTAACCCAGCTTCCTTTTATAGCCTCTGACAAGAGGTTAAATCACACATTACACTGCCTGAAATGTCTCCTAGTAATTAGATCAAGAATATTACTCTCTCTTCTTCCCCTTGCAGACTGCAGCTGATCAAAGCCTAATGATGGTGTCAGTGCCATTGGCTGTGCTGGCAGGGTAAATCTCCCCATCGGGATGGCAATCTGTCAGGGCGGCGAGCCCTGCTAAACAGCACAGGACGTGAATACAATGGTGCTTGACGCAAAGTGGACTAAATGAACCACATCCTCCACCAACAAGCAATCCATCAGCTCTGCATCATTAAAATTCATCGCTTTGTTTTGAGTCCGTGAGGGTGTGTTTCCATGTACGCAGTCAGCAGGGTTGTTGACGGTAAGCGAGACGACTGTGACATCTGCGAGCTTAGTCGCAAAGTAGAGTGAAACTTGCAACCGGTGTCTTAGCGCTGGAGCGGATGTACGCAGCACCTGGCCTCTAGATGAGGTGAGAAGGCTACTGGCTATTAATTACAGACAGTGAACACGCAGTGCAAGCCAACCCTCTAGAGGACAGCTCTACAGAGAGAGCAATGCCTGTCTGTCGCACATCAACGCAACCTCCCTCAGGACTCTCTTTACAAATATGACAAAGTACGTCTTTTATCCTGCAGCCCGGCTTTCTTCCTTTGCATCTTCTGCACTATCTCAGTCACATTTAGCAGATGTTACACCACTTCAGGGGACAATCTCCAACTAATGTAAAATGGATGTGGACCAGCATGATAAAAGTTGACATTTTCCTTTTCTAATCCGGTTCTTCCTTTATAAACAACCTCGCCTATTTATGCGTGCGCATAAACACAGCCTGCCAATGCATCGCTTATAACGGGTGAGGGTCGTTATTTGCTCTCATAACTCAACGGCAGCAAACAAAAGCAGGAAATGGCAAGAGATACAGCAATCATCGGGAGCTGAAAGACGTCTGACAAAGAGGCCTTCGAAACATGACGGTTTTTCTTTTCCAACTCAATCCACAGCCCCTGAAAGAGAGCCCCCCGAACAGCAGAGCACTCAAAGACAAATGACCTCCATCTTAACCCCATACAGGTGCTACAGCTCTAACACAGCAGGAACGATGAGGAAAAAACTGTTTTTTTAGACCTGTTTCCAAAGATAACTTGGAAAAGCACAGACACCAACATGCCAGGAAACATGTTTGCTCTGCAACGCAAATCCTCTTGAACACATGACTTGTTCTTAGTTTAGACTATAAGCACCTGCTGAAGGGCAAGTCAAAATGTTAACCTTAACTACTTTTATACAACATTGTACTATGCTGTAGACGTTACCACTCTCAGGTATCGTCAGGAAGATAAAAGAGGAAGAATACCAAAAAAACAAATGTAATAATACTCATTTGGATTTATAGTGACAAGCATAAATAGCAACAAAAAGATGCTTGAAAATCCCAGAAAATTTTGACAAGAACATTTGATATTTATATTAAAAAATGCCATATAAAAATTTAAATGATTAAAAGCAGTTTAGAGATAAGAGTCACACTTTTTTAAGTAACTGGTAACCTGAAGAGGTCCATGCCCAAATAGGTCTGATTATTTTAGGGAGGGTATTGTGCTTCTGGGGCTTGAGCTCAGTGACATACAAGGTGCGTTTAAATTCAAATTAAATCAGCGAAAACGTTTTTAGAATCACTTAAGGTGGTATTTGTTTTCTGCAATAAGGGGTTATTGTGAAAAACTGGAGATGGAAAATCCTTTTTTCTTTAGCTCTGATGTAGCGAACTTTTGCCTCACATCTGTTTCTGCTGTTGGTGTCTTCCTGGATGTTCTTATAATGCTTGTAAACAGCAGAAAGAAACATCGCCATCACTTGCTGGCATGTTAACATAAGAACAACATGCCTAATAGCTATAGAGCAGCCTGAATGACGGTGTTTTCACTTTACGTCGCTTGGTTAATTTGCTCCAAACCAAATGGAAACATGGCAAATTTGCATTTCCTTTTTATTTTAAAAGTTCGCCTAAAGTTCACATTTCAGTTGGATGGAAACCCAGCTACAGCCACAAACTATGTTTCCATGCAAAAGTCATGCAGAGTTTGAGCTAACTTTTAATTTGTTCCTCACAAAAAATTGCAAATTAGGGATATTTCCATCAACTATGCAAACAACCAGGCAATGCAAGAAGGTACAGTATGTTGTCCTACTTTTAGGTTACACTTGGCTTTAACAAACAAGATGTAGAAATGGCAGCTAAAGCAGACCACAGATCAGTGATGCAGTGAAATTTTAATCAATGTGCTGCAATTAGGCAAGCTGCACTTACTTTATCATCAGCTAGTAGTGATGAAGGCACATGCAGTCCAGAAGTGTCAGGAGAGAAATTTAAATTTTAATGCTAGCAGCAGAAACAGCTGATCATTCATGTGAAGTAAATGTTCGCTATATCATAACTTTGTGAAAGAGTAAGTAAAAAAATGCCTGAAAGGAATTTTCAAACAATACTTCTTACCTTTATCACAGTACAACAACATGCTGTGATAAATATTTAGGTCAATATTACCCCAACATCTCTAGGTATTCGAATCCATAAGGATTTGTTGATACAGAATCAAATTCTAGTCATGTCATTAGCTAGTTAAATGGCTAATATCATGCAAGATTAACTGTTTGGAGCTTTTAATATTATAATGCTATTCCAGCAAGATCCTGTATAAAGTGGTATTTTTATTGATTGAATAATAACCTTCACAGATTCGCGAGTGGTGAAGGAAAGCAAAATTATTATTAAGTTGTTCTTTTAGGAGCTAATTTGCACAGTTAACACACCACGCCAATAAAATTAATTTTTCAGCCTAAAACAGTCTCAGACTTTGTTTAAAATTCCTAAAATAGACTGAATGATCAGAAGTGGTGGGATACCATGCCAAAGAGACATCATAAAATGGGCAACACCCAGAAATGGCTAGGCTTTGAAGCCAGTGTCCTCCTTTTAGGTTGAAGGAAAAACTACTAATGTTTCATAACAAATGCATACTCCATATTGCGAAAAGAATATATATCTTATAGTTTACTTGACAGGTTAAGTCATGTCATGCATCTGCTTGAAAAATCAATGTACTTTTCCCCAAACGAAGACATGGGTTAACTCAATTAGCAAAGCTACAACAATATCACTGTATGTGACCCGGTGCCCACCTTGTTTTTAAATAAAATAAATAATACATCTGAGTGGTTAGCTAATGGTAGCTGATGTTAGCATGTTTCCCTTTTTTAATGTTATGTTTCTAAATCATTTGGCAAATATGTTTAAGTAAAGTTCCAGTCTTGGTAAATCGACAAAATTAACCAAAAACTTGTTTTCTGGCTGAAGTTTAATGAGAAGAGTTTTAGCGGCAATTCATTTGTTGCACCCAAAAACATTACCAAATTTATCTTTACATTACATAAATAGTCACTTCCTAAAATATTTTAACAACAATTAAGATGTAACGACTTTTAGAATTTAAGCAGCATGGTAGCTAATCAAAGCAACAATGTAAACTTTGACCCCAGTATTAGCTTAATTTGAAATAC